>NC_056739.1:825651603-825674103 GCF_019279795.1 Protopterus annectens
GTTAAGGTTGCCTAAATGGAAAGTCAAGTGTTACTATTTGAAAAGGCACGGGTTATTTATTTATTTAGTTATTTATTTAGTTTCATTTGTTAACTGGGTAGAGTTTGGATCACCATGAATCATTTTCAGCTATGACAAAAGAAAGAATAATGCAGAATTCAGAAAGCAGCAATAATAAACAAACAATAAAATAATAATACATTACAAATAATATAGAATAATCTTGATGAAAGGAATATGTATGCAAGAATTACAAGAATAACAGTTGAATAAGTATGTCATAGTGCTGCATTCAATATTGAATATAATCTACTAAACCATGAATCTAGGTTCACTAAGTAACAAATTAAAGGTCAATTACTAAATAAAGAGTGATGGTTTATTAAATGATGAGCCTAGGTTCATTAAATGAAAGTGTAAGTCTTGAAGATAGAGTATTTGGCACAATAACAAACAGAACAGTTACAATTCAAAATCAACAGGAGTTGCTTTAAAAGTCCTCCTCACTTAATAAGGTTTCCTAGCAACAGATGCATGCAGTTTCCTGGGGTACTGACTGTGACTGTGTATTGAGGTAATGGCTGCTTTGGCTCATGATCCAAGACAGTTCTAACTGAAACATACAGGCAGATATTTTTTTTCTGTTACACAAATAAAGTGTCTAGAAAAAGTTGGAGATGGCACTGGTAGTACGGAATGGGAAAACCAAAACTAATTTCCACGTGATGATGATATAATTTCTAATTCTTTTGAATCTTGTGTTAGTGAAGACCTTAGCTGTGACTAGAAAATTGTTGTGGGGTACCCAGAGACTGTAAGGTGTTGTGGTATATCCAGAAATTGGAAGATGTGGCATACCCACATATTGGAAGGCATGGTGTATCCAGGGATTTGAAGGTGTTGAAGCATACCCAAGGATAGGAAGGTGTTGTGGTGTACCCAGATAATGGAGGGAGTTGTGTACCCACAGAATGGAAGGTGTTGTGGCATACCCAGGGATTGGAAGGTGTTGTAGTGTACCCACAGATTGGAAGGTGTTATGGCACACCCACAGATTTGAACGTGTTGTTGCATACTCACAGATTGGAAGGTGCTGAGCAAAATCATATTTATATGTAAAAGAAATAAAGTAAACAGAGGTAAGAACAGCTAAACTCAATATAAATGACATTTATGGGAATACTTCCAGGAGCTTTATAAATTTGGTTTTTAATTAGAAATTTGTTTTATATCCACTTACATGGTAGCTCTGTCTAGAAAAGTCATTAGCAATAATGGTAAATCAACATGTTCTGGGGTAATTAAAAATATGGGAGATAAAGGCTGTACTTACAGTTTAGAGGAACAGATCAAAGAAGTGAGGTGTTGATGGAATTAGCCAATGTGTGGCACAAAGAAATCATTTTGTAATAGTAATCTGCAAATTAATCCTTTGTATGGTGGATGGTATACCTTTGTCAATGGCTCACTTAATGGGTGACCCACTTAAGGCATCATAACTTGAAGTTTGATGACTTTAAGTCAATCTGCATTAGTTAACAGAGCAGGAGGTACAACCTCTTGCAGAAGCAGCATGGATACTTTTCTAACATTTAAAAATATGAGTTTTTAATTCAGTTTTATCATTTTTTTTGTTGAACAGACTTCCCTTAACATCCTGGGTTAATACTTCCAAGAAGAAGGTTTTGTGCTTGTTTTGAACTATAGAACAAAGAAGGTCAGGAAAGTGTACCTCATCTAGTAAGAGGAGCTAAAATCCTGGCTAGTTTTCTAATAATGTGCTTAAGAGAAACACATGGCTATTTTCCAGCTGGTAGGCTGCGGTGGTTCTTTGCTAAGCTTTGTAGCTAACCATCAAAGGGTCTAATAAGGCAATTTAAAAAAAAATGTTTCTTGTAACTCTTGTTTTGAACTATGGCAATACCAAGAATGATATATGGATTTGGCACAGGCAGAAAAGTGATGAAGATTGTCAGAGAAATTAATCTTTGAATCTGATTCCTTTAAACTAAATCAGAGACTTTCACACAGTAACCGGAAGATGCGGGTGATGTGGTACATAAGTAAGTATTTCCTGACAAGGTGTCTATTATAAGAAAATAATACACAATGCAGACCTGTTGTGAGGCCTGAATCTACAGTTGAAAAGGCTCCCCACCACTGGAAATTCTATTATTTCCCTATAATTCCCTCACTGGGAGCATTATCCCACATAGAAAATGGCCACTGTCTTTTTTAAATTCTTCTTTTTGTTTTAATATTAAAATGGTGTCTCCTTGTTTATCATTTTACAGTAAAAAATATATTGTCAATTTCCTTGTATGTCTATGGTGGAGTATTTCAAATTTTGTACTAAATTGATAAGTCATAGAGAGTATCTGTAGCTGACTGCAGATTGTGAGTTTGTGATTTGTATGGTGGTTTGTGTGTGTCAGTGCATGTACGTGCACATGTGTATGTATTTGTGTGCACATCTGTGAGTTTTTTTTGTGGCTGTGCATGTGCTTATCATTTATATATGTGTCTGTGAGTGTGATTGTGTTTGCATGTTCCTGTGTAAGTTGAGAAAGCAATTTTTTTCTCAGTGAAGGACCTGTTTGACTAGAGCTATGGTACTGCTTTGCATTTTATCAGATGGGCACATTTTTAACACCGTAGTGTAAAACTCAGCCTCCTAGATCCAGGACCTTACTTTTGATCACTCTGTGTGTGTAGTTTGCATGTTATTCCTGTTTTGGGTTTTCTACAGATATACCAGTTTCTTCTCAATAGCCTGCTACTTAACTGGCTACTCTAAAGTGCCCATATCTGTTTTATTTCCCTATGTCCTTGTAACGCGGGACATGGCTCAACAGCATCTGAGGACCATTTCACATATCAAGTTAAAAATGAATACATATTCTTCTTCAAATTAATGCTTTTTGTCTGGTCTGAAGCTGTCATATCCTGATTTACATTGTATGAGATGGAGCACATTGATAATATGGTGATATTCTGTGGTAATAAGCCCTACATTCAGTCTGTAGTGACACTGTTACATTTTCAAATATACTTTATTTCAACAGAAAAGAAATGCAATATGTGTGTGTGCATGTGCTTGAGTGTGTGCATTTAAGAATTGCTTGGTGATACTGCAACTGCTGTCATTTTTTTATGTGAAGTGTTGTTGTTTGACAGCTATTTTGGCAGCTGTCAAAATATCTACCATAGCAGTTTAGCCAATAATCTACAAGTGTATTACCTTGCACTTAGTTCTGCGCAGCTTTGGGCATGCCGTGAGTGACTGACACGCCAAATGGGTGGGGATATCGAGGAAGATTGACAGGCATGTTAATTTGCATGGACATTCACGCACACAACGAACTCCATCCTGATGGAAATTATTACTTTTTCTCCTTTTTCAGGGGGACAAGGCCTCACTGCACACCCCTGTGGGGGAGCTGCGCCCCCCCAATTCTTTTCTGATTTTGAACAAGTGCTGTGCAACAATGCTGCTGCCATGTTCGGGAAACATTTTCAGCTGTTACATTACAACATTTTTGACAGTCTGTGAGACGTGTAACGTACCCAAGATTCATGCAAATTCAAACTATGTCTCCAAAAAAGTAGCATGTTGTTTCAATTTTATCACACAGTCGCCTTCGCTTCTGATTACTGTCCATACACTCTAATGCTGAGGACCAGCAGCATGCAAACGTAGAAACTACAATACCTATACCCAACTGACTGACTAAAATGTGATGTACAACACGCATTTTAGTGTTATATCCCTAATAAAACATTTCTTTTTTTGGTAGTGAATGTCTACAGTAAAACATTGGGTTGCTTTCGGCACAGATGCTAAATATTAATTACGCTACAGGGCTGGAGGCGTGTTTGGGCCGGGCTTTGCTACTGCACATCCGGCGTGGTACTACACGTGTAGATTACCGTTTAGCCTCATAGCCTTTTGTTGCTTCCTTTTACTGAGCACAGTATTGTTTGAAGTGCACCTATGAATGTTTAATTTATATCTTAGGTAAGGCCCTTGGTTCACTGTTAGGCAGCACATTATTGAGAGATTTATGAGGTAATCCTACAATAAAATGTCTGACGTAAGTCATGTTTTAAGTCATGTTTTAATCCAAGTTTGTATCTCAGTGGTTGTAGAGAAGGGCTGCACTTGAGCACATTTGGCTGAGAATTGGTCAGTTAGAATTAGTTTACAAAGGGATATGGGGAAGAGCTGAACTTTTAGACAACAGCTTGATTTCAAAGTTACAAAATGTAAAACAATGCATTGTGGGACAACCATCTGCAGAGCACCGACTGGATGAAAAGCAAAGTTCTTAGGCTAAGGGATTGATGACACCTCCATGAAGGATATTTCCCAAAGTCCTGATACCAAAGTAAAAGAAAATGACTGTCAGGAAAACTGTAAGAAAGCTATTTTGCAGGTAGCATCACCCCTTTACCCCCATATGGAGGACAACCAATGTCAGACTACTATATGCCATCTTTACATTTATTTAACAGTGGAGAAAAGGGTAAACTCCATTCTCAGAAAAAGCAACTTTCAGCAAATTCATCTTGCAGTATGAGGACTTGAAGAATGAATTGTTGAACAGGTGCAGTGGTCCAAATATGAGTTACTCTGTTGTTCATCTGCTCACTTTGGTGTGAGAATTATGTCATTAATAAACTAGAACAGTTTGTATGTCTTGGTTGATAAGATAATTGAGTCAAGGTACAGAGATGTATTTTATAAGGTCCTAGTGAGACTTTATTTGTAGCATTCTAGCCAGTTCAGTAGATGCGTCTATATTAGAACACTGAACTTTCAAAATTTCGAGTGTTCTAATATCGACCTGTTTTCAGTGAACGCTGAAAATATCGAAGAAACAGAAAACCGATTTTTTTCCTAGGGAAAAAATTCGGTTGTCCATTTCTGTTGCTTCAGTATTTTCAGTGCTGTGGTGGAAAGTTATGGGTCAGGTTCAGGTAAGTGTGTGATTGTGTGGACGTGAGGGTTAGGGCGGGTTAGGTGAGTTAGGGTTAGGGCATGGGTCAGGTAAGTGTGCGATAGTGTGGACGTAAGGGCTAGGGCGGGGTAGGAGAGTTAGGGTTAGGGCGCAGATGAGGTGACTGTGCGATAGTGACGGACTTTGGGTTAGGGTTTGGGTTAAGGTAAGTGGATAATTAGTGGTGTATGTATAGTTTAGTGTAGGGTTAGGGGTAAGAGTTTAGGTGTATGTGTGTGGATTGCTGTTTGTTTGGTGTGCTTGTATTGTGTGTATGTGTTTTGGAACAGTGAATTTTTTTCCTAGGAAAAAATTCGCTGTTCTGAATGTTCGATGTTTTAAACTTTTGATTAATGGGGTTCGATATTAGAACACTCGAAATTTTGAAAGTTTGGTGTTCTAATATAGACCCCAGTAGACTGCACAGAGTATGAGGGATCAATGTGTAGAGAGAGAGAGATTGTGAGGACAGATTGCTAGACAGTAGGAGTTATAGATGAACATGAGTATATGTGCAGACTACTTCAGCCAGATTTCTTTACACTTAATGCAGACCAGACAGGGATGGTAAGATATGGATAAAGAAAATAGTCAGAAAGAAGGAAGGTAGGCTGCTGTGATTTCAAAGGAAAGACATGTATGTTAACTAATAGGATAGCTGGCATTTCATGGGAAATCTATTTAGGGATGCTGTGAAAAATATTTTTTTTTCAAAGAGCATGGTAGAGAATTGAAATGGGTTACATTTAGTAGTGGTAAAATGGAATTTGAATTAAAATAGGACAGATGATTTAATGACCAAGGTGAGGCAGAAAAGGCAGCTACCTGAAAGGACAATTTTTACATCTTAGATCCATCTGTTAGGCTGGCAAAATAATGGCAGGCATCCAATAAGACAATGATCCTCAAGCACTAACTGACAATGACTTAGGTGATTCACCCTTGACATCTTCCAGGGACACTTTAATTAATCTAATAAAGAAAAAGGTACAGCAAAATATATATTCCTGTAAAAAGTAATAGATTTTACACACACACACACACACACACACACACACACACACACACACACACACACACACACACACACACACACACAAACACACACAGAAAGCCCTTTGGCCTTGTCACAAAATTAGACAACAGTTCATATGGACATCACAATTCTGTCAGATACAGATAATATGGCAGTAGTTAACCAGAACCACCGCTGATCTTTTAGACAGCTGTGAAATCTATTCTGATTTAGTTTTAAAAAAAGATTTCGTAAGTACATGAACTAAAGGGTATAATACTGTAGCACTCTGCTAAACATATGTCTTGGGGGGAGGGGGTAGGCGACCTACTCCACTGCTGTCGAGCTTAGAAGATAACACGGCTATGAATTAACAGCAACTTTCTGAAATAAGGCTCAATCACATGGGCCATCAGTTTAGCAACTGACTGCAGAACTGTTAGAACTCATTAGAAGGTTTTCAACCAGAAAGCAATAATGTTAGTTCTATCATTATATAAAGGTTTCATGCTTTTGTTATATTAAAACATTTTCTGAAAACTGAGCGATCTGAATTATTAACTAGATGAAACTGTGCAATTATCTGTGAAATTAACCCTACAAGTTCAAGGGAAAAAGTAAGACTTCATAGAACTAATTTAAGATGATGACAGTACAGCCAATAACCATCACCTTATACAATGTTTTCTACATTCCTTAAACTTCTTAATACAGTCACCTTTTTGTTTATAAAGTAAAAACTGAAACTCTGCTGAAAAAAAGGAACAGGATCTGAAAACTCTTTTCTGCCATGGCATAGGCAAAAGCCAGATGAAATGTATATAACAGTAAGCAGAATATTGAACAAAGGATAAAAACAGGACAGTGCCTTACAATACAGAGACTGCATTTCAAAAGAATCTACTTACATGTATTTAGAACATCATTGCAAGATTGCACATCGATCACCATATATGCAGTAGAATAAAAAAAGAACTCATCTCTGCATTTGAATATAAACAAAGTACATGCGGGAAAAAGATTGTATATTGATACGTAATAACAGACGTGTTGTAAAAGTAGGTGGCAGGGATTCAAGAGGTTGGCATACTTTTGCATGAGGTTTACTCAGCTGCATTTCTAATGGACATTTAATTGAATGAAATTATGTTTTTTGGCTATTGAAAGATGTTTTGGACAGTTTAGGGTAGGTAACACTAAGGTGCAGTTTTATTAAATTGTTTTGAATTACTGCATGTTTTTTTTTTTTGTTTGTGTCTATTTTAGTTATTTTTTTTTAATTCGTCTGGTTGTTTGGTGGTGCTCTATCAAAATGCAATTATGTTTACAGATTACTTTATAAGCTTGTTAGTTACATCAAATATATATTTTAATGGCATGCTGCTTTTGTTGTGTTTACCACAAGCATTATTTGTGCGTGACCACTTTCAGGTTCAAAAGAGAGGTTTGTCCTCCTTAAACCTACTGCTGTGGGAATGTGTGCCATCTTCCTTCTGCTTGTATATGTTTGTCTAAATATATTCCCCTCACATACATACATACATATGTAAGTGAGACTGTAAGGGATTTAATCCCAGCAAACATCTTTCTTTTGATGCCTTTGCAATTTTTTTCCGTGCTTTTCCATCTGTTTTACTTGCACAGTATTTCTCAATCTGTGTTTCGTAGGCTGTATTCTATCAGTCCATTTTGTATCAGTGCATGGCAGAGGAAATGGTTCAAGTGCTAAGGATAACGTTCGAACTTTCATGATAATGACAAAATGTCAGGTAACAGTAAAGTTGGTAAAAGACAATACCTAGAGACAAGTATTTATTGGACACTTGTATAGTATGCGGCATTCTGCTGTTTAGGAATTGGCCATGCGCTAGCATGTTGTGATTCATAGTACCTATAAGCACTTCTAAGTACTAATAAGGAAACGGTATGGGAATAGCTCTAAGCGTGGCAGACATGACATAGACGTGACATAGGCGTGACGTGGCAGAGTAAAAGATGTTAAGATTTGCACTGGGTGTGACGAGGATGGACAGGATTAGGAATAAGTATATTAGAGGGTCAGCCCAGGTTGGAAGGTTTGGAGACAAAGCCAGAGAGAAGATTACGTTGGTTTGGGCATGTGCTGAGGAGGTTTGCAGAGTATATTGGGAAAAAGATACTAAGGATGAAGCTACCAGATAACAGGAAAAGAGGAAGGCCTAAGATAAGGTTTATGGATGTGGTGAGAGAGGACATGCAGGTGGTTGGTGTGACAGAGCAAGATGCAGAGGACAGGAAGAAATGGAAACAGTTGACCTGCTGTGGTGAGAGAGGACATGCAGGCGGTTGGTGTGACAGAGCAAGATGCAGAGGACAGGAAGAAATGGAAACAGTTGACCTGCTGTGGTGACCCCTGACGGGAGCAGCCGAAGGAAGAAGAAGATGGGAATAGCTCTAAGCAAATAACCATAACATGACATCCACACGAAGGCAAGCATCCTAAAGACTGCCATAATGAGATGAAAACAACAGCCTCTGAAAGCAGTTCATGATTCACAAACAAAGGGAACAGTAAGTGCCCAGCAAAGTGTGCTTTATCATAAGAGCAAAAAGCTTGCTGGAATTGTAACAATCAAAGGTGCTAGGTGAACGGTGAAAACCTGCATATAATTATAACTGTCACCATTCTCAATAAAGTGGAAGAACAAATGCTTGCTTTCAGTAACAACAAATGTCTCCCAAATTATTTGGGGGGTGGGTGCATTCACATCTCCCAGAATGACTGTAAAACATTACAAATACATTTAAAAAGCTCCTTACCACGTGCCTCATTATTCACGGAACATATGTTTGGAGGCCTACAGAATAATGCTTTAACCTAATATATTGTAACCAGAGATAATTCGACTTAAAGGGTGGGTTAAAATGGTCATCAAGATTGACAGAGACATTTCTAACATTTTTGCCCTTCTATAGTTTTGGTAGTGCCTAAAGCCTGGAACAATTAATGGTCTATTAAAATAATGAACTCATGCTCAGTAATGAACAAAATATCATAGCGTTGCCATGCAACATGATGTTCTAAAGCAAAGAACTTATTACTGCGATTTCTGGTATTGGACATAAAACACATTAACACTTTAAAGAATCCATGATCCACTTTTGTCCTTCACCCATAGAATAATCCTAAAAACCAATTTGGATAACTTAGTATCACACTTACTATTTCCTTCATGTTTAAGGTGCAAACTCTCTACAAAAACAAAAGTTTTTGTCGATACAATTCTACAAACAGACAGTCTTTGAACTGCATCCTGAAAGCACTTTCTCTGCTAGCTATTATTTAATAACTTAGCAGGTTTACATAATTCACCTTTGAAGTACAGTGCTGACAATAAATCTATAAAGACTAACTTAAAATCTTTTTCTTTACCAAGTGCTTTCCTGTGGCTATCATATAACCTGCATTTACACTGCTGCTGTATACACATTCAGTATAGTTTCTAACTTGGTACATCTTCCATCCAATACATCATGGGACGGTTAGCCACTCCTGTGACCTGTGTCCTTTCCTCCACAAGAAAACCTGTTCCTTTGCCATTTCCATACAGGGACATTAGGAACTCTACTTCATCAGTTAACCTACAGTGGGATGTGGCCTTTGATCCCAATAACAGAACATCATGCCTTTATGCTGTGTGCCTTTACTTCTTGCAGACCTGCCTGATACATCAAGACACAGCTCTCCCATTACTGTACTGTGTAATTCTGCCCCAAAACAGCTTTGATGGCATAAACCAAGGTATCCCAGTTATGGTTCCTAAGGGGCTGATGAGTACCTCCTCTGTGTAACAGGTGGCACCCATGGGTCCTGATGTTAGCAGCAGGATATCATTCTTAGATCAGCTAACGTTGTCCAGGCCTCTTAAGTACATTTTGACACCTGCGGAAACAAGGGACATAGGTCTAGGCCTGTGATTGCTGAAGACAATTGGCTACCAGTTACAAGCAGTGGGTTGCCACAAATCTATACTCAACATTACACTATTTGACTGGGACACGACACAGTAGGTCTAACTGATAAGCTAAGCTACAAACCGTGGATACTACAATCATATTGCTGACCAAAATTATGTAAAGATACAACCATGTATACAACTGGGTTGGCTGCTACACACTTGGGACCTAAAGGATATAAAAAGCAAGGCTTCACAGGGCCATAATGGAGGTCACAGAAGACAGTGAGATAATGGGCTATGATGTAAATAATTATACACAAGGAAGCCTCAAGATGCATCTCTTGCCTACCTAAGTGCTTTGTGCTGACCCTAACCCTTCCCCTTCCCCTAACCTTTGTGCTATACCTTCCCATAGAAAAATCCTTTCTACAAGACTACTGTTATTCCAGAGGTGCCAGAAGCTGATAAAGATTGGAGCAGGGAGCATGGTTATCTATATGTACATATACATAGATATATATGTGTGTGTGTGTGTGTGTGTGTGTGTGTGTGTGTGTGTGTGTGTGTGTGTGTGTGTGTGTGTGTGTGTGTGTGTGTGTGTGTGTGTGTGTGTGTGTGAATATATATATATATATATATATATGTGTGTGTGTGTGTGTGTGTGTGTGTGTGTGTGTGTGTGTGTGAATATATATATATGTGTGTGTGTGTGTGTGTGTGTGTGTGTGTGTGTGTGTGTGTGTGTGTGTGTGTGTGTGTGTGTGTGTGTGTGTGTGTGTGTGTGTGTATATGTATGTGTATATGTATGTGTATGTATCTATATATATATATTATATATATATATATACACACACACACACACACACACACACACACACACACACACACACACTGATTCACACACATTATATACATAGCAGACAACAGAATCTAAAACGTGTGCATGCCTGTGAAAGCATGTAAAATATGTGTACTTTGCTGGAACTTAAAATTGACAGAAAATATTACTTTTTCCTAGAAAATAGTATTATTATTAGTTCTTATAGGAACACACCAGTGATATGACTGAGATACATACTGTTTGCCATGTTGAAAAAACACAAAAGCTGCATTTTTTGTGAACAGTAACAAAACAAAAGCATCCAACTGACTGTATAATGTTTGTTATGTTAATATAGGTTGATTATTTTTATATGTATGTAAATTTGCCTATGTCACATGTCATAATTCAATAAAGCTGTTTAAAAAAATGATGTATCTTAGGCCATTATTTCACTTAGTGTACTGTGCAGAAGTCCATCAAAGCACCCTATAATGCAAAATGTCAAACTGGCAGCAAAGGGATATAAGCTCAAGCCAGCGGCTCTATTTCTGTCTGCCTTTGAGGGTATTACAAATGTCCAGGTAATAATATGGTATTTGCCTACAAACCTCACAGAGGACTGCAATTCTAATCCCACAGCTTCCACTACAACATGCTGTTTATCTTAAGCATCGTCACTCAGTATGTTCCTGAATCATTGAAAATGGCTATCGTTATGCCCCTCAATAAAGGGACATCACTTCAGATCTCAGCAACTCTAGACACCTCAGCTTATTAAGTGCATTTTCTAAAGCCATTCATTGGATTCATTTTTATCTGCTTTCATAGGCTCCTATATAAAAAATAATGCTATATACCTACGACACTATTATTCTGTCAAAAGAAAATCATAGCTGTTTGATTTAATAAACTCCTATGAAAAAGGCACTGAGGCTGTAAATAGCAGGCATGCAGTTTATACAGTGTACATGGATCTAGGCAAGATCTCTGAGTCTGTTTCCAATGTTGGTATTCCAGCTAAGTTGAAGTACCTAAACACAGACCCTTATTTATAGTATGACAGACAGCAATCTGGCTGATAGATAGAACTTATGCAGTTAAAATAGCAGATGCCATCTCAGAAAGCAGAACAATGGTTACTCGCATTTCTCAGGGCTCAGTAGTTGGATCCCTTTTGTTCAGGATCTACTTGCTGGATTTGGATAACTATCCAGGACAAATCACCAACTAATTTTGCCAATGACTTCAAGATGGTGTTGCCATTCACTCAGCAGCTGATACCATCAAAGTTTAAACCATACATTTCAGCTTTGTGCAAGGAAATGAGTTTAACTTAAATGACAACAGCTTTCATTATAACTGGCACCATACTCCTGAATGATTTTGTGTTCAGAGATCAACAACCCTGCAGAAAATTCCCTATCTTTTGACCATCACGCATCAACAGTAGTCAGGAAATATTTCTTTCCAGCCCAGTCCCAGTTAATAAGCCAAGGAATCTCACCTAAGTCAAAATAACTTATTTTCCTCTATACCCCACCATGATCAGACCAATGATAAAATATGCTTCTTTTTATATGCACCTGTTCGAATACATGACACACATACAAGGACTTTAGAGGGTCCTCAGCAAAAATCACCAAACTAGAGACCCTCATCCATATATTCTGTGTCATATAAACTCATGTGTTGTGATTTATGCTCACCAGTCTGCATTATTGGCAACTCATCCCTCCTTCTTCTTCAGCTCCTCCACAAAACAAATGTTTCTACAAACACTCAAACTAAAGGCTTGAATCTCCATCAAAATGCAAATAAGACATGCTGGAGGGGCAAATGTATTCCTTAGTGCTTCCCATATCTGGAAAACAGTACATTAAAAAGTGATACTCCTGCTTGCTTAAAAGCTAACTTTGAAGATTAGATGGGCACCAATAAATTCCTCTGCATCCCAACTTGTTTATCTGTCCTGGAGACAGGAGATGCCCTATGAAGGTGGGTTCTAACAAGGGCCAACTCTGCCTTGTGTATTCTATAAATCAATGAATCTTTAAATATGTGTAGTGGCCAGCATTTTTTCCTTGATCACAGTAACAGGACATAGCTTATGTTGTATTTAGGTCAAAAATAAAGTCTGAGTCCAAGGATAGTGTTGACATATCTGGAGCTGCGAAAACCTCAGTCAGCCATATAGAGTTTTACTATATATACACTCCCACTGACATAGCACACATATTCATACACACATATATGCACACAGTATGAACATATGTACCCCTGTGTATGTGAGATATGTGCACATTATCAAGAGTTCATATCAGAAACAATCTATAAAATATAATTTACACACAATGAAAGTAGCTACAAAACCATTTAGTAACCAGCCGGAACATTGGTTGTAATAAATCTAAAAGTGAACATAGATCCCCTGAGCTGATTCCTGTCAACCTGAATATGCAGTGATTATGCCATGTGGTTGTCTTCTCCATTGCAGAAATCCTCATTCTTCGCGTCAAGTAAGACCAGATACTCTGTGAAGGAGCCTCATGTGTTGGTATAATAGCTAAGGTGTTTAACAATCATAAGATACAGGGTTTGATTCTCACCTTTGAGAGAGAAATTGACTAGGCTTAACATGACCAACAAGGGCAGCTTGGGTAGTACTTACCTATGAACCTATTTATGGTGCTGCTATCTGTACTCGTGTACTTTCAGTTACATTTCAAAGTTATGGTACAAGTGAGGCTGTAGTCAAATACACCCGTCATTAAACAAAGAGCTTCCTTTTATGTATCAACTCTTGCTTTCCCATGCTGCCTGGTACAATACTGCAACAGTTCACATGTCAGAAAATCACTGAAGGATACTGCAGGGACTTCTTGTTCAAAAGGAATTACTTGGCACCTGTCTTTGGCAACTGGTCATGTCAAACTGAGGCTAGAACTAGTTTATTTCAAATTGAACTGTAAAGATTACAGGGACATAGAAAATGTACATTCTGGTAAAGCAAACGTTCAGATCATGAGAAGTTTTTTTGTTACATTAAAATAAATACAGTAAGTGTATGCAAATATTTACACAGACAAATAATCTTCATTCTTTTACAGCTAAATCTTTCGAAAAGATGGACTCAAACCTAGGCTGTGAGAAGGGGTCATGGGTCCTCTGTTCAAGTAAATAACCAAGTCAATAGAGCATCTAGATGAGAGGGTACATTGCTTTCATTATCTGATGACAGCAATAACTTGATGCCATTGATAATAGAATTACTTTCTATGAGTACTTTCACAGAATATCTTTGCTGGTCTACACTGATATTGGACACAGTTGTTCCCTTTTAAAATGCAATGTTCCTACTTGATGTCCCCAGAATTAATTGCAAATACCAAAAAATGTTTTTGGTCATTGCATATCATTATTTTATAAGCATGAAAAAAATACTGTCACAATAACACGCCAATTTTTCTTCTAATTATTGATATACCTTCCTTTTATGTCTGTGTCAGTAGCATTAGCCTGCTCATTTGCTACCCCACTTTTTTATCTTGCTATCCATTAGAAAATGCCTCGGCTGTATTTTTACCAACTTTTTATCTTACTAACCATTAGAAAATGCCTCAGCTGTATTTTTACCTACTTTTTACCTTACTATCCATTAGAAAATGCCTCTGCTGTATTTTTACCCACTTTTTTACCTTAATATCCATTAGAAAATGCCTCAGCTGTATTTTTACCCACTTTTTACCTTACTATCCATTAGAAAATGCCTCTGCTGTATTTTTACCCACTTTTTACCTTACTATCCATTAGAAAATGCCTCTGCTGTATTTTTACCCACTTTTTACCTTACTATCCATTAGAAAATACCTCTGCTGTATTTTTACCCACTTTTTACCTTACTATCCATTAGAAAATACCTTGGCTATATTTTTATCCACTTTTTACCTTACTATCCATTAGAAAATGCTTCAGCTGTATTTCTACCCACTTTTTACCTTACTATCCATTAGAAAATGCCTCAGCTGTATTTTTACCCACTTTTTACCTTACTATCCATTAGAAAATGCCTCGGCTGTATTTTTACCCACTTTTTACCTTACTATCCATTAGAAAATGCCTCAGCTGTATTTCTAGCATGGTGCTTTGTACCATATTTACTTATTAACATTTGGTATGTGGACTTAAACAAGGACATTTGCCAGCAATGGCCCCAAGTACCAAAATGACACACATGAACAGATAATATCAGATAACACAATTAGATCTGTTATTCTGCATTTTTACATGACAGGTTTTCATTCAATAAAGCAACAATATACCCCGTCATTTTTTTTTTGCCTGTTCTCTCTCTCTGCTTGTCCACCATTGATAGCTCCGCTCTCAGCTGCTCTTTCCAGCTGCTTTTTCTTTTAAGGCATTTTATATTTATTTCTAATCTTCTCAGTTCCCTTCCTCCACCACGTACAAATTCTCTTTATACCTAACAAATTATTTTTAGCTTTCATTTTTTGTGTACGGTTACTTGGGTGTGCTTTATCACCATCCCAGATGAGTTCTCTCATTTTAAGTAGGTCTTTTTATACTTTTCGATGCATCTCTGTTTGGCGTTCCCTCTTTTTGTGGCACTGATTTACTATTTTGCTAATCTCTACTTTAGCTTTTGATGTACAGACATGAATTCTACCCCTTCATTTCACCCTTTGCCTTCCCTTACACTCTAACACTTTGGTCTCTTTCTGTTTCAGATGACATTTATCCTCAAGCTTGTCAGTCTTCAAGCTTTACCTTATCAGACTCAGCCTATTCATCCCTCTGCATGACAGACACACCCAATACCACAAAGGGGCAACGTGCCATCTAACAGGCAGCCAGATAGGATATTTGTGTCACCCATTCTGCTCTGTCAGTGGTACCCAGTACCAGGCCACAGTCAAGAATGTACAAATGTAATTAACTACTTTTGCACCCCTCTCCCCCTATCTGGTGGTCTCCCAATAAAAAAAACAGCTCTTCTCCTCAAGGAGAGGTGATTTGAGGAGTAAAAAAAAAGGAAAAGAATGCAGTACCATTTATTTCTAAATACAGATCAGGAACAGCTAGTCAGATGCTTGCACCCCTCCACCCTCCATAACTACACTTCTGCAGGGATGTATCACTTTATGCCACCAGTCTGTCCAGAGCTCTCTTTCTAGATATCCATAGACAATGCATGTTTCGATAAAAGCATTCACGGGTTTGTTTTTTGTTATTTTTCCTTGTTGGTTAATAAAGACCATATTCTACAGTGCTATATTTGTACTTGGTTATATTTTGCTTTTATTTTTTGACCAATTCTAATAATAGGGTCCATGGAGGCCTGCATTTTGTTACTTTGGATTATATATAAATATGCATTTATGGCCCCACAGATTAAAGCAAAGGGAGGATAAGTCATTCCTGACTGATGGTTCAGTGAACAAAAACATTTCATCTGCAGTAGCTAGTTTACCTTACTGACAAGGACTGCAGCTAATGTGTAGTAAGAAAACTAAGACTGCTTACTGTAATGTATTTTATGTAGACATATTGCAGATGTCAGTTTGTTAGACCTTACTTATATAACGTAATATAAGATGTAAGACCTTAAGTATCACATTATATTCTGACCTTGTGTATGTGCTCCCTGCAGAATAATATTACAATACTAGCATCTATGTGCTGATTTACATATTTTTAATTTTATGTTTACATTGTACGTCTCATATCAGGAATTCTTCTGATTGACTATACATATTTAAATGAATCCTTCATAAATATATGTGAATTTCAAAGTAAGAAATGAATGAAACTGTATAAATTCAGCCAGACAAGTTACACAGCCAAACTCTGGTATTCATTTGACATTCATTCGGTTTCTACAATGCAGCTATCTTTGATACTTTTTTACTTTCTGGAAATAGATAAGTCCTTTATTTGAACAGTAATACACATATTAGTATCATTTTTGGAAGGAGCAGGAAGTTCTTGACATAGTAGCTGTGCACGTGAAATATATTTCAGCAGTTTCTGCACTGGGTATAATTTCTAAAAATTGCAGCAGGCTTGCTGCTGCCTGCATCACCTGTCATACCTATTTTAGTAAGTTCTAGCAAAGGTGTAAATTAACATTCACTGCCTTTTTAAAACCAGCATGGCCTCTTACTTCTGCCTTGGCAGTATCTGTGCTGAGGAACAGAAATGGCAATTAGTGAGCACCACACTTATTACAGTAGAGGGTTGTTACCAGTTTGAGAAACTGTCACGTTAAGTATTTGTTCTCTTGCTGTCCAAACAATTTCTCTTCCCACTGAATCACACTACCCCCGTGAGTTACTCTTCAGGACTTAACATTCCAATTTATCTGCTGAATAAATCATGAAGTTGTGCACAACAGCAGATGAATTTACTGTAAGATTTGTATTCATTTCATTATATACTGTACCTTGCATTTTATTTACATATGCATTTCTTTCACAAATAGTCTTAATAATAATTTTATGGTAAAAACTTTTGAAGATAAATGTTTTAAAGCTGAGTTTTATGTCTGCATTGTTAGCAAAGTTAAAATAGTCAAATTCAGATCCACACCACGAAAAAATATGCAAGTTATTTTTGCATTTGCATCTTTGAAAATGTGTATGTGCTACATACTTTATCGGTGAGGTACCACTTCAGTGGAAAAAAAAACAAATTCAAAGTTGCACCCTTCCCCCATGGCATTGGTGTACCACTAATTCAAACAGATTGGAGACTCTTTGGTATGACACACCTGGAGGTAGTGATAGGTGCTTCATGTTCTTAGATGGCTAGCATGGGGTCCTAAGCAGAACGTGTGTCTTTTCACCACTCCATCTGCTAAAGCTCTTCTGCCAGTTGTCCAGAAGAAATATTAGGTAACTCTATGATTTGTCCAGCAGTGTCAAGACTAAGTAACAGTGTTGTCCTAAAGTGAGGTTAATTGCTAAATGTTACAAGTTAGTCTTAATAAAGTTTTTAAATTTCAGTGTCATTATATTCATTTAAATGTTACTTGACCCTGCCAGGAAATTAAAATCAAGGATTAATTGAAAGATTAAATCAAAGCAGTCACTAGTCTTAGAGGACACTGTATTGAATAAAGATGAAGGTCAGATGACCATTTCTAGTAGGAGTATAGTAACCTACCAGAGATCTCCCTGTAAGAAACTGTAAGATAAATAAAAAGGAAAGGTATGCTGGTGTTAGCAGCTGCTAGCATTTTAGGAACACTGTCTAGTTCACAGCGAAGCTTTATATTTTTTCCTTTTTTATTGAATTATTGACTTGACTCTCTGATTTTATAACACAAGTTTCAGATATCCAAAACTTGCAGCAGTGATATCAGACTTTGAACTTAAGTAATACATTTCCATTAGACATGTGGTATTTCTTGTTTAAACAATATAATATATTTGAAGAAAATGATGTAAGACAAAAGAGATTTTTCTTGTTTCTCCCAGCTGTAACGTTGGGGGATGCACTATCATGCCTTTTCTGGCAAATTATTAATAATTCATTTGATCATTTTGTTATATTAAAAGTAGTGAAGAAATAGTGATAATAGTAAAAAACAAAGTAAATATACAAAATAAGCATTAGTATCATAGATCCAAGACATAGAGGTTGTTTTTTTTTCATTTTGTTTTGTGGGAGGGTAAACAAAAATGGAATTTCTGACACAAAGTTATTAGAATGGGTAAATAATGCTGGAGTGTATGAATGCACATATCTGTAACACATGAAATGCTAAGGCATATGACATTCTATTATAATCTCCTCTGTGGAAAATTACAGTGTGTGTGTAGTAATTAATTGCTTATTGTTTTCTTATAAAAGTCTGATTGGGAACCTCATATACCTCACTAAATCATACATGCTCATATTACACTACAAACAGATGAACATAATTGTCTTGTTATTTGCTTATTGCATGTTGCAACCTAAGGTAGCCACCATGGGGAAGAATTCTGTTACAGAAAAGACCCAGGAGAAAAGTTATTAAACACACATTGGATTTACACACATAGCATGAAAACATTGTTTCTTTGCTAAAAGTGCTAATAGTACAATGCATTTGATGCACATGGCAGAGAAAAATATGTAAAATTTTAAGCTAAATGACATCTATTACATATGCTTGGTTTCAGTGGCTCAATAGCTTCACCCTCTGTAAACTTCTGGAAATAAGAGCTTACTTCCTTTATTCATTAGTTTATGAACTGAGTAAGCCCGTTAAAAAAGAATGGTTCCTTGCGAGAACGATTTAAGAGAGATAACTTTGATAATATCAGAGGCAGTGTAAATGGAAAATGAAGGAATCAAACCCTAAGTTCATAAGAATAAAAGCTTATTAGCAGTTAGCCTTAATTTTTGGGTGGCCACGGTGGTGCAGTGGTTAGCATTGCCGCCTCACAGCAAGAGGTCCTTCTGTTCAACCCTTGCCTGGGGTGCCTTCTGTGCGGAGTCTGCATGTCCTCCCTGTGGCCGTGTGGGTTTCCTCCGGGTGCTCCGGTTTCCTCCCACATCCCAAAGACATGCTGTAGGTGAATTGGACACTCCAAATTGGCCCTAGGTGTGAGTGTGTGCATGTACGTGCCTTCTGTGGAAGGTTGGGAGCCAGGCTGGCAACTCGACACTGTAAAACTCCACTGCCAATCATGACCGGACAGGTGATCCACTGTGGTGACCCCTTACCGGGAAAAGCCGAAAGAAGCAATTAGCCTTAATTTCTACATTATGCTGATAACATCAGAGACCTAACTTCCTTCATGTAATCAGTATTTGATAATGTTAATTTTATTAGCAGCCAGAAAAATAAACTGAAATAGTGAAAAATCAGCAATAAAAAAATAAACCTGACTAGCTTACAGCAAGAAAATGGTAAAATCCTTCACTTCTGAAGGAAGTGTAAAAGGTCATTAAGCATATTCTTTAAAACTGCAAGAATTCATTGCTGGCTTGGTTACTTTCACACATACATGCTGGTAGTAAGACAGACTGATGGAAAAGATGTTACTCATAGACAGTGAACAAGCGTATAATTTATAAGGGATTTGCCTAGGGTGGTAAGACTCCTAGGAAAACTACTGCCACTGCCAAAGGGAAGGTCAGAACAAGGGGGAACTTGTGGTATAGCTTGATGAACACTTCTGCAAGAACTTTATATAAAAGAATGATGATGTAGAAAAAATGTACCAAAATGACACCACCAAGTCAAGCAACACTGCTTTCATCTGGTTGTGCTGCTACTGCACATAAAATGAAGCTGATCAATTTACGAAAAAAACACAAAACACTCCCTAATAATTATATATACTAATGCACTACAGTGATAATTATATATGCTAACTCCAAGGTTGCACTACAGTAGAGAGCGCACCATATGTATATGTATATATATATATATATATATATATATATATATATATATATATATATATATATATACATACATATGATTGATGGAATCAACATTCCTTCTATGACCACTATGTTGTTTAAAGACAATGTTGGGATGCGGATGTTGAGGGATCAGTATTTTCTAAGACAACTCATTAAAGATGTAGCAACACCTTCCTTCCCTTTCCTAAACTAGACCAGAGCTAATCAAAGTAAAAATCATGTAAATTAATCGACAGTAATACTCATTCCAAAACCTGTTAGCAAAAGCTTACCTAGGAGTATGGTTAATACTATTCAGTAAAATAAATAGTTCTTAAGGGCAGGTGTGATGAAATCACTGGGGAAATCTAAAAGTTTAGAAAATGGAATATAAGAAGGTTACTGTTTAATAAAATATCCTGTCTTGTACTGACGTTATAGAAAACACATTTTAGGGTTAATGGCTTAACTACTGATCATAAAACCTAGTAGATACAACATCAGACCAGCACTCATTCTATGCCAGCCCTCTAGTTTCTTGAGTTCATTCCCATACTAATATCACTGATTGCTGTTCGATTTTCAGCTCCTTCATCACTGGGTATGATGACGATATTAAAAATCTAGGAATTATTCAGACATCTACCACAGTCCACTGGCTATAAGTGTGAATGCATGCATACTAAAAGTGAATGAAATTACATTCTGTTTTAATAAAACACATCGCCTTCACTATGAACTTCGCACAGATTATTACCAGTATAAACGTGACACACTATACACTTATTAATATTAAAACTGAAAGTCATATATCAATAAAGAACTAGAACAACACTCAATGCATTGCATTGCCTTAATGAGAAGTGAAATGTGCATTAATACCAGTGTTTAAAATATTACCACCCATGAACAATTACATAATCAATTTCCAAAATCTATTTTTTCAAGACTGGTACTTTGAATGCTTTTCTGTTTTTTTTCCGTTTTTTTTCTAGAATATGAAATATGTTGACATTGTTTAAAGGCAGAAAGAATCTAACTTGCATATTTCATAAATATTTGTGCCGAGGCAACTTCATGTAACAATTATACAGCAAAGCAGCCTGGAAACAATAATTTGTAAATTATCAGTGTTTTGCAGACATATATGTATAGTCCACATTAAGTATTTTTGCAATCTGACAAAAATATCATAAAATCAATAATCTAACAAAACTTTCTAATATGAGTAGCTACCTACTGTAACTTATTTATAGTTAGAACAAATACGTATTAGTATAAATACAGATGCAAGAAAGAACAACCTGCAAGATGAGCAAACAGTAAAACAGTAAGGGAGTAGGATTTGCTGTTTAATATAATTTCTCCTATTTCACAAATGTCTTTTTTTATTGTTTAGATTTTCTGCACATGCTTGTCTTGAACATATTAGATGGATCTAATTTATTTATTATAAGTAGTTTTCATTCTGAACAGTTTGCAGGACAACTGTTTACAAATGTAATACAGAGATACATTTCTATTTAAGCTACTGAAATTTAAAGTTGGTCTCACTAGGTTATTTTTATTACTGTGGGTCACATTGTTGGCACTTGCAAGTTCCAAGTTGCCTTTATCTAGAATTTCTTGTGAGATGCATTTGTTAATTGTAAGAGATCTTGTGCAGTGATTAAGTTCTAACTCTATATTAAGGAAAGAGACAACTAATTTCAAAGAGTAAACCAATGGAACGAAAACAGGAGCAAGAATATAGGCTGAAAAGGACATCTAGCAATATCACCAGATAAAGTAAAGCGAAGCAATGTAACACATAGTAGCAAGGAAGGCCAGCGGAATGCTGCGAGGCAAGGGGCAAGACATCATCTCTAAAACAAATCAAGAAGTGGCTATCTTTTGCAAACATTTAGAAAAGCATATTTTGTAATTATATAGATAACATAAAACAGTTCTCTTGAGGGCAAAGTGATATAATCAGAATATGGAAGACCTTAATATGTACTTTTTTAAAGGAAGGAGGGAAGGAGGAGATGATAGAAAAGTATAGGCATTTTAGGGAATCCAGACAGTAGGCACTATATAGCAAGGTTGCAGATAAATGAGACCAGTGCATAATATAGGGAAACACAGTGACTAACTCAGGTGAGGTACAATGAAATATTTTGTAACAGAAAGGGTGGTAAAAATTTGAAGTAGCCTTTCTGAAGAAGTTGTACAGTAACAAATTGTGACAGAAGTTCAAGAAAGCATCGAATGGATTAAAAGTTGGTTTTAATGAGAAGTAGGAAAGAGTAAACCTGAGGTCTGCTG
>NC_056739.1:825679103-825684103 GCF_019279795.1 Protopterus annectens
GCATTTAGGAATATAAAGTAACAATTTTTTGAAGCAACTGCGCATTATACTTAAGCACACAAAGGTAACAACTGCATATTATCTCGGTAAGAATTATGCGCATACCTCTTGGCATTATGATCTTGTCACATATTTTTTGTCCTGTCTCTCATAAAATGTTTGAGATTTTAGGAAACAATGAGGATTACAGTCAATCAATAATTCTAGACATTAGATATTCAAACTTCATATTGTTCAAAAAAATTCATTTTTTTTCAAACACCTTTACTGAATTATCACTTGTGACATAGGCAAATTTTCATTCATATAAAAGTAATCACGCTATAATTAACATAAACATTTTACTTCATATATATTGCTATATATCATATAACCTAAGCAACATAAATTATTCAATTTGTGCCTTTGTTTTTTTAAACAAACATCTTTATTAAACCATCACTTACTACACAGGCAATCATGCAGTTATATAAATGAAAACAAACCATACTGACATAATCCAAGCATTTTACATAAAACATGCTGTGAATGTTTTAAGTAAATTAGAGTAATGCTACAAACTGTCCCTTATTCTAAGCTTTTGGCCCCACATTATTTTTGCTTTTGCCCCTGGGTCTTTGAAAAAGATGCTGCAAGAGGAATCCGGGATGCCAGGAAAATTTCTATCTTGCTTTCATTTGCATGGAATCTGTTAGAATCAAGCTACAGAATCATCTAGATAGGAAGTGTGAGTGCATTCACAGGAAATGCAGTTTGTGTGTTCAGATATATCAACTGCATGTAAATAAGGAGATCTGACAAGATTTTTGTGGTAACTTATATTTCACAGTGTTAATAGTAGGATTAGGTGAAGCAGAGGGAAGTGGTAGGAGTAAAGCAATCAGGTGATCCGTTATGATTAGACAGTTTTATATTATTATTTTAGAAGTGGGCGGCTGCAGTGGTGCAGCGGTTAGCATTGCCATCTCACAGCAAGAGGCTCTCCGATTAGATCCTCGGCTGGGGTGCCTTCTGTGCAGAATCTGCATGTCCTCCCTGTGGTCACGTGGGCTTCCTCTGGGTGCTCCAGTTTCCTCCCACATCCCAAAGAAATGCTGTAGGTGGATTGGACACACTAAATTGGCCCTAGGTGTGAGTGCGTGTGTGCCTTCTGTGGAAGGTTGGACGCCGGGCTGGCAACTCGACACCGTAAAACTCCACTGCCAATCATGAGTTGACAGGTGATCTGCTGTGGCAAGACCCCTAACCGAGAAAAGAAGAAGATTTTAGAACTAGAAGTGAGTGACAATGAGCTGTCATTTAACAACCAGAGTCATTTTAATACTTTATTATCCTTACACAACCATCATGTGACGAGCAAAATTACTAGCCTATTTCTTTTTCAGAAACATTGAAAACCCCATCTTGGTATATTATTTTTAGAAACGCTATGTCACAAAACTGGGCCTTTCATGCCAGGCATATTATGAATGAATAATTTGTCCTTTAGATCATCATCTTTCTCCCTCTTCAGGATTATCATATAATGGTGACAACCAAGCTTTACAGAAATGTCAACTTTTAATTTTTTCATACCAAACATATCAAATTTCAACTTCTCTGCTCCAATATACATAGTTCATTTCATTGAAATTTAAATGATCGAGCCCATTTTATCTAAAATTCATTTCACTTAAAATGAACTTGATTTAAAACTCATTTCACTTAAAGCTTGCTTCACAACAAATATACCATCATTTTTTTTTTAACAGGAGAGTGAGCCCTCCTGCATCCCCACCCCCTTACCTATATATACTAATAGCATGGTCCCACAACTATGGAGAAAAGAAAAAATACCATACTTAGTGAATCAGTGCTGGGACAAAGACACAGTCATCTACCTATCTGGGGGTACAACAAGATGCTGACACTTGCAGTCCTTACATACTTTGTTAGACTCATTTTCATAATAATTCCTATGATAAGAAATGACACCATCAAATATTTTAACACTTTTCTATGAAATGAGTTTTCAGTCAAATGAATGTTCAATAAAATGGGATCAACCATTTCAGTTTCAATGAAATGACATGGACACATATTATCTATCTACACACACACACACACACACACACACACACACACACACACACACACACACACACTGTTAAATATATTACAACAACCCCAAGCTCAAAGGGGAAAAAAAGTATGTGTGATCAGCTGATTTTCGATAACACAAACTGCTTTTTTTTCCCCTGGCAAACAAAATAAACTGATAAAACACTTGAACAAAGGAATGTCAACAATATATATGTGTGTGTGTGTGTGTGTGTGTGTGTGTGTGTGTGTGTGTGTGTGTGTGTGTGTGTGTGCACACATACATAAACACACACACAAGATCATAAGCAAGTGCTAGGCAACCAGTCTGCAGACCCTTATAAGCCAAGGCAATAACCCATATTGAAAAGCCCCCTCCAGCCTCAATGAAGGCATTACAAGATAGACCTAGAAGGTGGCAAGGGTGCTAGTTTTCTTGGCATTTAGTGGACATTTGTTCCAGAGGTAGGGGATATGTTATTATACAAACCTATCATGCTGTCTTAGTTATCTGTTGATGAAGATTTTGTTACTTTAATAGGGTATTTGAGGAACCATGTGCTCAGTAAAGGAATAAAATGGCAAGGGGGGGGTCAGATCATTTATGGCTCAAAAGGTTAGACATAGATTCCTGATGGAAAAGTGTATAAGAAACTAACTACAGAGGCAGGGCTTTAAATTTGTCCTGGTAAGTAAGATGTTTGGGGTCACTGATCATTTTTGGTAAGCAGCCTCTAAGTTCTTGCAAGTTGAGCAATATGTTCAGAGAAATACAGGCTAAACTGGCATTATTTGGAAATAGAAGAAATGTCTTCATAAATTAGATGAACCAAAAAAAAAGCGTTTTAAAGTACTGTGGAGACATAATGGTCAAAAGATAAAGACATCAAAAACAATTTATATGTGCCTTATGGCAGTATTTGATTGGAGGGATGAGTCACCTGTATGGCCTGTGAAAATGTTTACCCAAATTAACCTCCTAAACCCTCAGGTCTACTATAGCCTCCTCCTTTCTCCCCCCTCTCCCTTTCTCCACACTATTTATCCTCCTCCCCTCACTTCCTATTAATGTCTGTACATTTTCCTTCTTTTGAACAATGATTATCTTTTTGTTTTTACTCTTATATGTAATACATTTAGACCACTGCTGTCAGTGCAACCCTTAATGATCATAATTTTTCTTTTGTTTTTCTGTTTATAAGTAATTTTGTACTTGCACTGTTATTTTTAATAGTTTTTGTCCTGTATGTTTATCATTGCTTATGCATGCTGGGGCTTTTCCCGTCGGATCTCCACTGAAAATGTGTTTTTTGCAAACTCAATTGGACTAACCCGGTTAACAAATGTGAAATAAATAAATAAATAAATAAATAAAATAAAAGTGAACTACCTTTTTCACATTTAATTTCAGACTGTTGTCCTTGCATCAGCTGTTACCATGGTCTTAACCCATTATGGCATAGTTGTGAGGCAGTGGAAACTTAAATAACAACACCCATTTTATAGTCATCTGCAAACTTATTTACAAAGGCTAAGGATATTGGCCTGAAGGTCTAAGAAACAGATGCCAAATAGTTCAGTGCACAACACTAAGATGTGTGGTACACCACTGGAAACTTATTTGATTTCAGAAGTTGCACCTGTGACTCCCACCACATGGGTTCTGTCAGACACCCAGTTAATTATCAACTGCACAACATAAGGATTTATATTCAGATTTACAAGTCTGGCACGTTGCCTGCATGATGACGTATGTCTTGGAAAGGTTGAGATATGCTCTGCGCACTACCCACTGCTCTGCTTTTTAAAGAAGTTGATTAAGTTAAAGAGGCAGGACTTTTCCTTCACAAAGCTAAATTGAAAAGGCTCTATAGTTCACAGTTTGTCAAGGTCCAGACTGAAGAGGTCTGAAATGACATAGCTTTACATATGAGGCTAGTGAGCGTAATCGTACTATAGTTACCATGGTTTGTAGTCATGTGACCATTGTGCGATGGCATAACTGTAGCATTCCACACTTAAGGAATGTCAAGAGTGAAGAAGCTCAAGCAGCTTAAGTAGGGGACAGTTGGCCATTATTTGGTAAATAATCAGCATACCTGGTTTGTTATTTTGGCCCATACACGAGGTGTTCCTAATTTTTCAAATGGTTGACAGGACTTTTTCCTCAATAATTAAAACTAAAGGTTGTGGTTATGGAAACTGTGCAATTGTTATAACTGTGAGCAAAAAAAAATTTGTACTACATTTTTTGTTTAGGATAATAGCTGTTTGCTTTGGGCCTGAGTTCCCAATATTACTGTGGATTAGTGCTGAGCACTGTTGGCTGTTAGTTTGCAACCTTTCTGACATGGTTAAAGAAAGATTTCTGGTTAATGTTGGTTTTAGTGGCTTTTTAAGTTTATAGTATTACTTGTACTTCCCAACAGTTCCCTTAAGCTCTATACCAGTTTCCTTAAGTGTGCTGTTAATCATTATCATAAAAGTATTAAATAATTCATTTACACACACACACACACACACACACACACACACACACACACACACACACACACACACACACACACACACACAAACGTGCATTCATTTCCAGTAAACGCTGTATCCGTGACTATCAACAGCGAAATGACTATATTCCTGTAAGCACTTTCGGTGAACATGCTTAGAGACATTTTTATAGTGTTATGTGATCATAGAGTTGATATATATATATATATATATATATATATATATATATATATATATATATATATATATATATATATATATATATATATATGTATATATGTTAGAGAGTCCCCCACATGGAACTACCCATTGGTAAATGAAAGCTTTAGTTTCTGTTTGCTGAAAGTGGCTTTCGGTGATTTTTTTTTTTTGCTGTTTTATAAATAATCATGAATATATATGGGTCTACTTCA
>NC_056739.1:825689103-825914898 GCF_019279795.1 Protopterus annectens
TGTTTCTTGTATATTTTACTTGCAATACTACCTATCTATCTAATCTTTCTATAATGCTAGATCAGCACATTCCAATGATTTTTTGGGGTAAGCAATTGTACTTTTCAAATTCTTCCATTTTGATTTAAAGACTCTCTCTTTTGCCATTCTTTGCAACTTGCTATTAAATTAATCATTTACCATCTGCTTTCTTACCCTCCAAACTTTCAACTTTTTACAGGTCACCTTGTAGTATAAATTCAGAAGATCTTGCTGACTACATCTGCAAGCACTTATCTAATACTCTTGTGAAGGAGTCATACTTAATTTTAGTTTTATTTTAACATTTGTTAACTTGGGATATGACCTGACCCCCCCCCCCCCCATAGGAGCAGGATGGAGGGAGTCCCCAAAGTAGGGAGAAACAGGAAGATCAGGAAACATCTGAGGAAGAACTATGGACATGGGAAAGAAAAATAGATTTAATATGGTGTAATATTTATGGAGAAAGCAACACTAACCAATACAAAAAGATCAGAAACAAAGATATTTGAAGAGAAATACAGGCAAATGAATCCAGACATGGAAAACGTTACAATACAAAAAATAAGAAGACAAAGATGAAAAGTAGAAAAGGAGATTAGTAATGGAGAAGTTAAAGAAATAGAAACTGAGGTTATGGAGTACCTGCAAAATGAAGGATTCAGTGTAGAAAATCTAATTCAGAAAGCACCACAACAGGATAGAGTAATGGATAGCCAAACTAAGAGGAAACCAGTGGAACAGGAAGCAATTGATGGGGTGCCATATGAAGATAATTTCAAGCCTTCCACAGGAAACCAGTATAAATGCTCACTTGAAGCTAGACAGCAAGGGAAGGAATAGGAAACTGTGGAAACTCTAATGCAGTCAATGCTGTGGGGTAATAGGCCAGTGAGTTCCCATATGATAGAGCAACGGATGGCACGGGATTAAATTGAAGACAATGTGCCACAAGAAGATGGTATAGAACCTTCTATAGAATGCCTGCAGGAAATGGAGAACAAACATTGTGCTCTCAGTATAGAAGAAAATGAAAAGAATTGCTTGATTTAATAGAGACAGATAGACACATTAATATCAATGAAAGAAATAGACTGAAGTTTGATAAAACAAATGAGTACAGTAATTAGTACTTCCCATAGAGATTCATGCAATATAACAGAAGTAAACAGGATATATTACTGTGCAGCTAAATTAATAACTGATAAATCTCTACCACAAGAACACAAGATAGGAAAGGAAGGGAAGGGGAGAAATCGAATGCCATCATGGAAGTATCAAACAGAGAAAACTATAAAGCAATTAAGACAAGAAGCATCACTGTTAAAAAAGTATAGAAGAGGGAACAGGTCATCAAAAATACCCAGAAAGATATTCGATATAAAAGCAATGCACAGTATCAAAACAGATCTAGATCTATTGTGCACTATCGCAAATAACAAACCAAAAATCTAAACACAGGCAGAAAAACGTGGAAGATACACAGATAAATATAAAGGAAAATTACAAAATAAGCAATTTACTGAATACCCAAAAAAGTTTTATTGAGAACTGGGAACCAAGGCAAAAGGAATTGATACCCCACCAAAAAAAGAAGAAATAGGTACATGTTGGAGAAATATCTATGAAGATCCTGTGGAACATAACAAAGATGCTAAAATGGACAGAAGAAGTAAAAGAAAGAATAAGAAGTTCAAAAGTGCAGGATATAAAATGTGATGAAGGAACAGCCAGAGAGATTGAAACAAAGTTAAGAAAAGCTCCTAAATGGAAAACCCCAGGCGCAGATGTAGTACCTAACTAAAAGTATTAACATTTTTACATGAAGATTTAGCCATGAGTAAGAATATTTCTATGCACACCCTGACCAGTCACCAGCCTGGTTACCATTAGGAAAAACAATGTTCCTACTTAAAAGTGAACCTGCAAGCTATCCTATAAAGTATAGACCAATAACTTGCCTTCCAATGATGTATAAATTATACAATGGAAATGATTATGACAGACTTTATAGTCATTTAGAAGAAAATTCATTTATGGCACTAGAACAAAAGGGTAATAAAAGAAAGTCATATGGAACAAAGGATCATTTGTTGTTAAATAAAGTCATAGTGGAGAACTGTAAAAAGGGGCAGAATCTATGTATGGCATGGATAGACTACAAAAAGCATTTGACAGTATCCCACATTCATGGATAAAAGAGTGCTTAAAATGTATAAGATACATCCTACACTGATCGATTATTATAGCGACCATGAGACTGTGGCAAACCACTTTGCAGTTAAGCCATCATAAAGGACAAATTATTATTCCAGGGATAAAAATTCAAAGGGGGATATTCCAGGGTGATTCTGTCACTGGTGCTCTTCTGCCTTGCCCTTAACCCATTAAAGTGTCTATTTAACAGATTAGGTTGTGGCTATAATTTGGCTCCCAGAAAGCAGCAAAGTGTAAAGACTTCTCATCTTCTCTTTTTCAATGATTTAAAACTGTATAGCTCATCAGAAAGCACAACTGCAACTTGTAAAAACTTTTTCAGATGATATAAAATTGTCATGTGGTCTTGATAAATGTGCAAAAGCAACCTTTAAAGCTGGAAAGCTGCAGGAGCAAGGATTGTGATATAAAAGAACTTGAGCAAAAGGGAGAGTAAAAATATTTGGGAATTGATAAAGGCTCAACAATAAAACATAAACGAATGCAAATAAAACTTACTAAGGAATATTTTAGAAGACTTAAATTAATACTGAAAACAGTGTTGACATCTAGGAACAAAATCCAAGCTATAAACCACAAAGTCCAAGTTATAAACCTATTTACTCTTCCTGACCTGATTCACAGTTTTGGAGTGATTGACTGGCCCTAAAAGGTGTCGGATAGGTTGGACAGGAAAACAAGTAGCATGCTTCATGCTCATCAAATTATTTATAAAAATCAGTGCATGTCAAGATTATATATTCCCCATTCCTAAGGAGGTATGGGCCTCCTTGAAACTGATTAAATGTATAGATCTGCAATCATGGGACTGCATACATATCTGCTGGCCTCACAAGACCCAAATGAAGTGAAAGTTTTGAAACATGAGGAAAGCAAGTCTAAGATGACTTCCCTGCTTAGTTCAGCAGAAGCACATTGGCATCAAGTGGGAATGGATATCAAACCAGAAGCAGATAAAAATCAGGCAGCAACTGAATGTGTCAAAAAGCAAAAGAAAGAATATAAGGTGAAGGATCAGATGAGAAGGCAAGAAATGTGGAAAATGCATAAATATACTTGCAAGTACAGAAAACTCTTGCAACAACCTCCTGTTGATCAGGATCAAACATAGGAATGGTTAAGGAGAGGAGAATTTAAACAAAAAGATGAAAGGTTAATATTGGAGGCCCAAGATAGTGGACTAGATACACAATGGCTTATAAAGTCAATTGAACATGTGGGAAAAACAGACAAATGTAGGTTTTGTAAAACAGAATTGGAAACAGTCGCAGATCTTGTTGCTGTTTGTGATATATTAATGGCAGAAGAACTGTATAATGAAAGGCATAATTAAGTGGCAACACTGTTGCATTGGGGATTTTGCAGGCATTATAATACTGAAGTAGCTTAAAAACACTGGAAACATGAGCCACAAAGCATCATAGAAAATGATGAAGTTTATATCACATGGGATCATCCATTACCAACAGTTCAAAAAACAGATGTGAGATAGTCCATAAAAAGAAGACAAAAGTAGCATTGATCACTGAAATCGCTACACCCAGTGATTTCAAAGAAGATGTACAGAAAGACACAAAGTCATAACATACCAATATTTGCAGGCAGAGACAATGGCTATGTCAAAGAAAGCTACCTAGACAGTTGCAGTAGTAGTAAGAGGAACAGGTCTTATAAAAAAGAATTTACAATTATTCATAGATATTTTACTGATACATGTAACTCTGTAGGATTTGCAGGAGTCATTAAAAGACTGAACCAATACTAATTTCATGAACTTTAATCATACTTTGACTAAGGAACGGGGTTCATTCCTCTCATGGTATTAGAAACCCAAACGATTTGAAGATATTAAAAAGAGCAAGATAAATACAAATGTATATGGATAAGTTAGGAACATAGGAACGGTATTAGGCAAACAATCACATGGACCATAAGAGTCTAGCCATATACATTTTCAAGAAGACAAACTTAAAAGTTCTTATCACCCTTTAGGAGTACATAATTGGGCCCAGCTCCCAAATTAGTGTAGGCAATCAATTAGCAAGAATTTGGAAACTGGATTACCCAGGTACACCGGCAGAATATGAGTCAGGATTGAACTTGGGACCCCTGAGCTGTGGTCCCCATCTCAGGAAGGTTGGTCTACAAATGTCCACTAAAGATATCATCATCACTAATGAAAATGATTGACGATGTTGCCAGAGAGATTTTCTTGTTTATTCTTATACAAGAATTCACCATCTTCCAAAAAGGATGTTAACATGTTTTCCTTGAAGGTCCAGTGTTCATTAGACTACTTTGAAAAGAGGAAAATTTGGGGAAGATATACATGCACATGCACATTTTAGTAGCCCATGTCTAGTACTTTACATACATTACAAATGACAGACTGTCATCCCAGGTAATCATGGATGCATTGTTTCAAAATATCCTGCTAGGATGATAATAATGAATGCAATAACATAGCTGGATCAGGCTGTGACACCAAGAATATAATAAGGTTTAAGTTTCTTAAATTAAATACAGCTAACACAATAACTGATGATTCTATACCCATAAGGGTCAATATAGAATCTGAGGTCACACTCAGGTCACATATTCTGTCAACGGTGTTTAACTCAGAATCTCCCAAGAATGTTATGAGGGAAAACTGAAGATCAGATAAACATGTTTCTGTCATGTGTAGTCTCTGTACCTTAACTGTGGCTGGGTCCAGTTTCATCCAGTTTGGTTTTGCCTTGTTTATAATAGTCCTTTAATTTACAAACTGAGGTCAGGAACATGCAAGATTACAACAGATAATTAAGACCATGAGCTGATAAGGGGCTTCATGCTACAATCCTGCATTCGCTTCCTTCACTTTCTAGTTGTCTTCTCTGCAACTCTGAGCAAGTCAGTTAGTCAACATAGTTATCCTGGGTCACTCCCAATAAATAAGAGATAACATTTTATATAATTTGCATGGTCCTGACATCCCATACATACCTCCTTGTATTGTCTTCCTAAATATAACCATATGCACTGTGAAAATAAAAGGCAATAAAGCTAACCATACCAAACCTGCCAGAAAGGGAGAATTTCAATAGCGAAATTGTACTCGTTGCATCCATGAGGATTTTCTTTGCATGATCTCATGTCCTTTCACATCCACACACACACAGTAGGTGAGTTGGTGTTTGCATGTGCAGTGTGTGCGTGTGAGAAAGTGTGCAGATTCTATGATAGACAGGTTCCTGTCCAGGATGGGTTTCAAGGTCTTGGACACACTGGCTGCTGAGACAGGCTTTTGTTTCTCAATAACTTTGGAAAGGATAAAATGAGTTATCAGAAAATGGATAGATGGATGAATGGCATTATCCTATAGTTACTTTCTTATCATCACTGAGTGGATCATCTAACCCAGTTCAGGATGGCTTCATACAGTACACTGACAGTTTATAGGCCAGTAGTATATCATGGGCCAGCAGTTTCAGATGTTGACAAAATATTCATTTGGGCAAACTTTAACATTTAGTTCAGCTGTATGATAGAGGAGGTTAGTAAGTACAGTATCCATGCAAATTTTGTTTCAGTGTCACCTTCTGAATCTAAATTTGTAAGGAAAATGAATTCAAGTGGTGTAAGACCAGTTGACATCTTCTCAATAGTACTAGCCAAAGTTCGAACAATGTATTTCCCTTTATGATGTCTCCCGAATGTGTTATTTTAAATATTATCTATTTTGTAGCATATAATACACATAGCTAAAAATGTTGATTGTTATATTTGTGTTTACTGGTTTTTTTTTTTTTCCATAATAAATCTTTATTGTTATGTTATTTTCAAACACAAATAAGAACAAAAATAACATATATTCACAAATCAAGCATTAACTAATATCACTAATAACCACACTCTATATACAATATTTACAAGAATGCTTCCATGTAATACAGTTAAATATAAAAAGCATAAGAATAAATGCAAGTAATAGACAGTTGATTACTAAATTCTCTCCACACATAAATAATTATTAATATTTCCAAGTTGAAAATACTATGCTAGTATAATATTAAAAATTTGTTCCCAAATTTTTGGATTATTAACATTTTTATTTTGTGGGTTTAATAGTAATTTATGAGCCAATATATGTTTTGTAGCTAGAACTCTAAAGTTCTGCCATGAAGTTTTAGATGGGTCTAACCAATTTGAAGCTATATAAAGCTTCATTAATAGAAAAATATTAATATATATAATAATTTGTGATTTAGGGATCTCTCTCAGGGGAATATGCAGAATCATAAATTTCCATGATAACGTTGTACTCTGGTAACCCACCTTTTGAAGTTGGATCTTAAGGGAATTCCAAAGTTTGAAAATACATTTACAACTCCAGAACATATGAAGAAGATCAGCTGGTTGATTCTTACAGTATGGACAAGTTGGTGAATCTTTGGGATTAAATTTATGCAGGGTAAGGCGTGTATAATATGCATTGTTCCAAATCATCAACTGGGTATATATTAATTTTTGAAGAGAAGTAGATTTGATGGTCAAGTCAATTGCTTTTAACATATTACTTCTATCTGTCAGTAAGATTTTCTCTTCCCAGTAGTTTGATAACAAAATTTTATCATGAAATTGAAATTCTTTAATTAATTGATTTGCTGTCGTGATATATTTAAGATCCTGTTGGAGAGCTTGCCATAACAAAGAGCATCTATTAATAGCCTCTTCTTCCGGTTTAAAACATTTAAAATAGCTTATAGTGAGTTCTCTAATTTGCCTCAGAATAACCAGATAATTTTTAGGTAAGTTAAGTTCTTGTCTTATTTGGTTGGCCGAACTGTCAAGATGTTTATATATATCAATCAAAGTTAGATTAACTATCAATGGAAACTTGTTGAGATCAATTAGTTGATTATTCAATTTTAAATTAGGATTTCTATGAAAGGGTTGAAAAACCATCATATGTTGAACCAAATCTAATAAATGAAATAAATTATGTAAAGAGAGTATGTTCGTTTTGATGTGTTTAATAATCCCATAGAATTTCAATGTATCCTTACCTAAAAAAAGTATTGCTTTAGGATTGATATTTAACTTTAGAATATATTTATAATTCAGAACTACCCAAGGTGGTGTCCACTTAGTATTATTTATATCATAATTGGCAATTCTTAAAATTCTATTAGAATTTACAATTAAATAATACATTTCAAAATTAGGTAATTCCAGTCCTCCTCTATTTTTTGGGGTCATTAATTTATCATAAGATATCCTGGTTTTCTTTGGTTCCCAAATGAATTTAGCCAATTCTTTATGAATCAGTTTAAAAAACGACTTTGAAAGTAATAAATTGGCTGACCTAAAAATATACAGTAATCGTGGTAATATGTTCATTTTGATAATTGAAGCTTTTGCTAATATTGGCAGTCGTAAATTTTTCCATCTCCCAAAATCAGAAATTATTTGTTCCCAGATTGCTTTAATATTATTATTATAAAAGTCTTTATTATCAGTAGAGAACTCAATACCTAGATATTTAATATTTTCTTTAAATGATACCTGTCCCACTAAGGGCAATAACGAAAAGGGTTTAGGTGTCTTTAAAGGGAAGATATTGGTTTTTTTCAAGTTAATTTTATAATTAGACACTTTTGAGAACTCATTAACAGCCTTCAATAATTTTTCAGTATCTGATAATGGAGATGCACAATAAATGCTAAGATCGTCAGCAAAAGCTGCCATTAATATTTTAGTTCCATAAATTATTGGGACATTATGATAAACATTTTGTTTGTGTTTACTGGTTTTTGATATATAGTTCATGTCAATATTATTGTTATTGCTGGGCAGTGCAGTAGTGCAGCGGTTAACACTGTCACCTTACAGCAAGAGGTTCTCCTATTCTATTCTTGGCCGGGGTGCCTGCTGTGTGGAGTGTACATGTCCTGCTTGCATTTGTATGAGTTTGCTCCAGGTACTCTGGTTTCTTCCCACATTCCAAAGATATGTGTCTGGAGCATTTCCCTTCGGGCTTCCGCTGAAAATAAGCTCTGTCCTAGTTAGACTCTCCCAGTCAACAAATCTTAAATAGAAATAAAAAATACTGTTGTTATTCTCAAACGAAAGTAGCTTTGGCAAAAATAATTTGACAAAGATAGCATATTAGTAATTATTTGCACATTTCTCTATGTTCAAGCATGCTTTCTTCAAAAAAGACAGGCAGGAGTCATCCTCATGTTCAAAAAAAACATGGGAGAGCCAAGGAGGTGAAATGACCAAAAAGTGTCACATCTGTACTGACAGAAATCTTATTCTGGACGGAAATTACAGCAGGCAGCATTCAATCTTGTCACAGCAATTCTAGTCTTCTATATATCAGCTGAATAAAGACAACTGCAGGAAATTCTTAAAGGAGCATGTGAAGCTGGGACTATGTTTAAAACTGGTGCACCACAGTATGAGCAAGAGATTTTGCTTGAAGTTTCAACCTTCACTTCAAGAACCTCAGCTATTGGCTTGAATAATGTGAAAATTCATGTATTACTTAGACATACTGGATTGTTCAGTCTCACCACTGTATAGGGAGAATGAGCAGCTTATAAACAGCCAGATAATCAGTATTAAATACATTTCTTTAGCTACTGGTAGTGATAGATCCGCATAATCTGTTAGCAGGAATTCTTTATCTCATCTGTCTGTTTAAACATATTCATCTTATATTTTTTATGCATTTAATGCTGCATGCATATATGATTTTTTTATAAAGTACATTGCTTTGTTTTATTTATTTCAAGTCAGAGGTTGCATTCATCATTAAATGTTTGCACTTGATCACTAACTTATAATTAGCTTATGAGTATGTGAACTGGTATTCATATAGTATTGATAACTATTGGCATTTAGCATCAAAAAGAGATACTGCTCAAGCCATTCTTACCATACAACTATTTAATGGTTAGCTTTTTAATGATAGGCAGTAAATGTGTTTATTTATTTTATTTATTTATTGACATTTGTTAACTGGGATGGTCCAGCTGGGCTTGTGGCCCATTTTCAGTGCAGACCCAAGGAGAAAAGCTTAAAAAAACACACAGTTTACAGAGAATCAAACATTTGAGTCAAAAATATGGTCAAAATCAGTTATACAAGAATGTTAGAGAGACAAAGCAGAAATACAAACACATGATATATACATATCAATATTTTTACAGACTAAAAAATATATTTGCATATTTACAAAAAGAGTTAAGTACAACAGTATTGATTGTAGAGTTTAATAAGTATCCACAATAGTGGAGTACTTAGCTGTATGTGAAGGGACTGAAAAGGTATATAGTAGGGTTGTAGGGAGCTTAAGTAGGGGCTTGACAAGGACATATTTTGGAGTTGAGTAGATGAAGTTTGAGTTTTTCTTTAAAGTGGGATGGGTGAATGATGGAACAAATGTCTCTTGGCAGTTTGTTCCAGGCTTGGGTGACGGAGTGTTTATATAGGAGTTTGCCAGCTATTTATTTGGGTTGGTAGATTTGTAGTAGTTGCTGATTAGAGGTACGGATTGTCTGCGGAGGAATGTGGCTAGAGATGAAGGAAGAGAGAGCAGGGCAGGATGAAGGTTTGTAAAGAATGAAGTATAACATTTGAAGTTGTGAGAGCAGTAGAAGATGGGGGAATTCTAACCAGTGGAGAGTATTTAGGGTAAGACAGTGATGTGCATTGCATGGAGAGTTTGTGATAAATCTAGTTGTCTTGTGGTAAGCTTGTTGGAGTTTGTTTAAAGTAGTAGTTTGGATGTTGGTGAGTACTGGGGCAGCATATAGAAGGGAGGGGAGGAGAAGAGCTTGTGCAAGGGAGAGTCTGGCATTGGTAGTTAGAAATTTTCTGTTACGATACAGTAAAACCAAGTTTCTGGTGAATTTTTTTATACTTTGGAGGATGTGCAAGTTGAATTTGAATTCATCTATGATGACCCCAAGGAGTTTAGTGTGAGCTTCAGGTTGGATAACAGTGTTAGAGGAAGTAATAGTAAAGGTGGATTTGAGGTGAGAGAGAGATTGGGGGGAAAATAATAAGAGTTTGTTCTTTTTAGAGTTGAGAATGAATAGATTCCTGGACAACCACTATTCAGTGGATAGGAAGGCCTGTTGAGTAAGAGTGTGAAGATTGGAGATATTGTCTGGGATGGAGATGAGAGTCGAGTCATCTGCATATTGGATGAGGGAGGATTGTTACAAGAAGTATAGAGATCATTTGTAAAGACATTAAATAGGAGGCGACCCAGGATGGAACCTTGTGGTACCCCGGTTGGGACAGGTATGAATGGAGAATTGGAAGAGAGCCATTTAACAGATTGCTGCTTGCAGGATAAGTAACTGGAGAACCAGGCAAGGGAGGAAGAAGATAGATTGAGATCTGCAAGTTTAGATAGCAGTAGGGGATGGAGACTGTATCAAAGGCTTTGGAAAGGTCAAGGAAGTGACTGATATGAGTTTGTTATTGTCTAGGGCCTCGTTAATGGAATGTGTAAAGGATAAGAGGGCAGTAGTTGTGCTGTGGTTGGGACAGAAACCATGCTGAGTTGGAGTAAGGAGGTTATGCTGGAGGAGGTTGTTGAGTACTTGTGAGTGGATACATTTTTCAAGAATCTTAGAGAGAGAGAGATAGAATAGCTATAGGTCGGTAGTTAGATGGGTCTGTAGAGTTTCCACCTTTATGCAGGGGAATAGTGAAAAAGGATTTCCATAGGGTATGGATGGTGGAATCCTGAATAGCTCTATTGATTAGTATAGATACTGGATAGGCAATGGAGTCAGCAGCAAGTTAGAGGAAGGTAGGAGGTAGATTTCAGTGGAGGGAGAGCAGGGTTTGAATTTGTGAAGAACAGATCTGATGTAGGAAGTAGGAACCAGATGTAAGGAGAATACTTGTTTGTTAGAAGGACTGGGAGGGGTAAGCAGAGAAGTTGTATTACACTTGGAAGGTATGAGTGTTTGAATGGTTACAATAAAGTGTTTATTGGGAAGAGTAGCAGTTTCCAGAGGAGATGTGTTTGGGTAGGGGCAGGGAGTTGAGGGGCAGCCTGGAGAGAATTTTGTTAATAGTATACCAGAACTTGTGAGGGTTGGGTTTGTTATTGAATTGGGCAGAGTTATAAAAGGACTTTTTGTCATTATTGGTTTGTCTTTTTGTAAGATTTCTCAGGTGTCTATAATTATGTAACAGAGGTAATTCCTTTCTTTTGGTCCAGGCTTTCCAGGGACTTAGTTTTTTTTGAGAGCCAGGAAGCATAATTGGGTTTTTTCTAACCTTCCTAGAGGGAGCAAGGGAGTTCAGGGTATTCAGGAAGATGCTATTAAACTAGTAACTGCATCATTAAGAGGGATTTGTTTAAGGATGGACTTGTCAATGGTGGATAGAATAGAGTTGAAATGGACTACATTAAAATTAGAGAGTTTTTGGCAATCTCTACAAAGATGGGATTTGGGGGGGGTTGAATGGTGTATCTAAGGACTGAGCTGGGGAGGTGGTTGCCCAGTTGGTCTGGTCAGGTAGTGGGGTTGTGGTAGTGGTGAGGGGAGTTGGTGAGTATTCAGTTAATTATGGAGCCAGAAGATGAATTTTTATGGAGGCAGGTGGGCGAAAATATCAGTTGATGGAAACCATGCAGGTTGATGCTGAGTTGTGAAGAGTCAGTTTAAAGTTTAGACCAATCTAGGTTAACATCACCTAAGATGAAGGTTCATAGGGAATATTGTGGGAAAACCAGGATAAGATATTCTCTAAAGTGGATGAATTGCTTCCAGGAGGGATATAGATGGCGGCAACAGTTAATTTTTTGTGAGGGTTAAGGTGCCAATTAAGGATGATGAGTTCAGCTGGCTGAAAGTCAGGGATGGGTGTGGGGAAAGGTGAGAGATTGAGGCTATTGGAGTGGAGGATGGCTACACCACCCCCTTTTTTTGGGAATCTGTCAGAGTGATGAATATTATAGCCTGGTGGGAAAATTTCATTGTTCGTGATATGTGGCTTAAGCCAGGTTTCAGATAAGGAAAGGATGTGAGGGTTAGTATGCATTATCCAGGCATGGAAATTGGTGATTTTGTTGGTTAGGCTTTGAATATTTAGAGAGTATACTGCCTGGTGCTTGGATATGGATGAGTTTAGTGTAAGAGGCTGGGTATGGTGAGAGGTGTTTGGGGAAGGAAGGGACGTAGAAGATAAGGGGGATTGTTTGACTGAGGGGAGAGGGGGAGGGGGCCAGGGTTGGGGTGGACATCCCCAGATATGAGTAAGTTATTAGTGGGAATAAGGAGTACAGTAGTACATAGATGTAGTTTGCGTAACTTGGGTGTAGACTTGTGGGTAGGAGGGTGGATTTGAAATATAGACAATTTGTGAAGAGAAGAGGTGAAGAGGTTGAAAAGGGCTTGGGAGATATGAAAGTAGGAAGGTGTAGAATGAGTGTCAAAGGTATAGGAGATAGGAGAGCATAAAAGGGAATAAGGAAGGTGTGAGTGATAAGAGGTTAGAGCAGAGAGAAGAAGTAGGAGTGAGTTGGCAATGTTAAGGTGTTTCATTTTTGATGGAGGGTGTAGGGGTTATAGACAGGGTGTAATATTAAGGGAATGAAGTGATGTATTTGGAGTCTGACAAGAAGTAGTTTGTCAGTGGATGTTGGGGAAGGAAGGGGAGGGAGTGGATGGTATAAAGGAAATTGTAATGGGAGCAAGTGGGAATGGGGGTAGGGTAGGAAAACGGAGTGAGCCCGAATGGAGTGAGGGCGAATGGAGCGGGCAGGGCCAGGTCAGCAGTGTGAAGCAGCACTGAAAATAGCAATCAGAAAGGAAGCAACTGTGAAAATCAGAGCTGAAGAGGTAAGAAGAGAACAAGCCAGAGATGGAAATGTTGCAGATATAAATTTAAAAACAGGAAACAAAGGGTACAGAAGACATACTTGGGATTAAATAGCATTCTAGAATGTAGCTGTCAACATTAAACTTACATATACTGGAACTATTGAGAGTTAAAATAACAAACTAAAAGCTATTGGTACTATTGTTAATTACAACAACAAGGAATATGGTAGACTGCTATTGAGAGCTAAAATAACATTAAACTAAAAGCTATTGGTACTATTGTTAATTACAACAACAAGGAATATGGTAGACTGCTGGTATTGTGCTGCCTCCTGGTGGCCAAAATAAGTTACTACAGCCAGAAAAACTAAACTGCATGTATGCTCTCCTGCCCTTTAGTAATTCTTTAAATGATAAGGAGCAGTTCACTTTTTAAAAAGCAGATAGTCTTAAAAACACATTCAGAGTGTGGATAAATTACAGCAGAAGGAACACCTACAGTTGAGTTAGAAAGCTGAGGTTTTTTGTTTGTTTTTGGAGCTCCTTCAGGCAGCTAACTTAAGCAGATTTATAACACTTTTACAAGGTATTTTGCTGGGCAAGTCTATTGGGCAGGGGATGACCACAGAGTGTTTAACCCATTGGGAGAAGCTGCAAGAGATAACATGGAATACATAGAAAAGGTTATGTCAAGAAAGTAAGAAAAGACATTTGAGAGACCAGACCTAGAAAAACCCTAGAGAATCAGAAGGATAAGTGAGGTATAATACAGACAAGAAATAACCAGTGTAGCAATAACAGTATTCCCAGTTGACTAAGCCCTGAAAGCAGAGCAGATACTACTTTTTAAACAACCAATGTAGCACTAAAGGTAAATGCAGTAGTTTGTACAGAAAAAGCAAATATTAGCAAATACAGTTAACTAAACCCTGTAAGCAGAGCAAAAACAATTCTTAAAAACTGTAATGGAGCCCTAGGAGTAAATGCAATAGTTTGTACAGATAAAGCAAGTTTTAGCAAGGACAGTTAACTAAGCCCTGTAAGAAGAGCAGAAAACAATTCTTACAATCTTTTGGTATGCTGTTTTGGTATGCTTCTGTGGTCTAGCTTGTAGCAGCTTCACTATAAGAACAGAGAAGGGTACATTGGTACTGGGCACATATTACCCACTCTTGGAAAATAATATGTGTGCATGTCTGTGTGTGTAAAAATAATCTTAATTAAATTCCAGTTACTGATGGTAGTTGTGATGAAAGGAGGTACTTCCAGCATAGCTAGCTGTAATTTTGTAATTAATTTATATGTCATTTGTGAATATCAAACTGATTCATACAAGATGCTGGTGTTACAAATGTATTAGACATGTATGTCACGTGTATATCAAATTGATTTGTACAGATGTTTGTGTTGAAAAGGTATTTGTAAAGAGCTTGTGTTTGAAATGTATGCACAGTGTGCCTTACTGGCGAGAACAGAAATGTACAAGCACTATTGTAACTGTTTGAATGTATATGTTTTAACATAGAAAACTGGAGGGTTAACCTCAGTCCAGCAAAGTTTAGAAAAATATCTGAAATTAAATCACTTTATAGGCTAGGCCATAAAGATGCTATCTCACAGGTATCAATACAGCCAGAGGCACAAAGTCTGTACTAGGAAGTTTTCTGTATTATCGTTGGGGTGAACTAATCACTACTCTAGAAGTATAGAGTTATGTAATTATTTTATGACTTCCAGCATCTGGGAAAGATCTGAGCAAAAGTCCTTGTGTGTGCATTTTTATGGCTAGGTGCTAAATACTGTCAGCTGCCAGCAATGGGGGGGGGGGTTGCATGAGAACTAGAAGTCAGATGGCCAGAAATGATGTCATTCTGCAAGCTATCCCAGGAGTAATATTTTAGATATTATTTTGAGAAGTCTCTTAGTCAGAGACAAAGCATTCTGTATTCTGTCTTGGATCTGACAACATGAAGAACCATTCACCACATCATCTGCCTTGCTCTATTAAGTAAATTATTAGGAAATATTTATTTATTATTTTTTATTAAATTGTTTTATTTAACATTTGTTAACCAGGAAAGTCCGACTTGGAATGAGCCAATTTTCAATGCAGGCCCAGGAAGAAACGTTCCAAACACATGTCTTTATAACAGACAGGAAATAGTATAATTCTCTTAGATTCAGTCCGGAATATAGCGAAGCTTAGTTTAGATACCATTTTTCTTTATTTATTTGAGCCTGTACTTCAATGTTATTTTAAACATTTCCTGTGATTTGAATTCTGATGTCACTGTGAATATATACTTTGTATTTTCTTATTATTTTATTTATTATCAAATATATTTAAACATTTCATTGTGGCTGAATTGTGTAGAGATATTTCAGTTTTGAGAGTACTTGCATATTTGTTTGGTGACACTGTGTGGGCCACACCTAACAGCCTTGCTCTTGGTCAGACTACCATTTGCATTAATATTGATTTCACTCAGTATATTGGGTACCCTTGGAAGAGCCTTAAGGTAGCTACCTTATAGTCTGGGAAAAAGGGAGCATAGCTAGTAAACCTGTGCAAGCCTTTTCCACTTTCCCATGTGTGTGTGTGTGTGTGTGTGTGTGTGTGTGTGTGTGTGTGTGTGTGCGTGCGTGCGTGCGTGCGTGTGTGTGTGTGTGTGTGTGTGTGTGCATGTGTGAGTAAAACAAATTTCCAACAGTGTGTGTCAGCTACTTGGGCAGGGACACGAAGCACTGGTTGGACAGAGAGAGTGTTTGAGGACTTGGCTTGGAACCCTGGCTAAGGACTCAGCTGTATAGCTGTGCCAATGGGGAGTCTTATTGGGGATCTAAAGAAGAGGGAGAAGTCAGCCCCAGACTGATTGTGGTCTCTGTGTGTTCTTAAGGGAAATTGTACTTAATGCAGAGAGCTGCATAAAATGAGTGAACGTCCCCCACAGGTTCTAGTGGTGAGGATTGAGACTACTTGATTATTGGTCCAGTGGTGGGTTGTCACAGTAGGATTAAAGTGGAAGGTAGTAGCCTAAGTCTGAGGTAAGTGAAATTGTGATGAGTCCAGGATTATAAGTCTTCATTGTGTAGCTAAACAACAAAAATCTTATATGGGTAGAAGGGTCTGGTTATTACCTAAGGCAGAGGTACAAATTTAACATATTGCATGTAACATGTTAACTTTCAGAGGAAACTCTGGCTATCTAATTAAAAATCTAGAGATTTATGTTTGGATTAGTACAATTATCAATAACTCCTTCATCTTCCTCTCTTAAAACCTAGTTGCCTCGTGGTTTGAGCGTCTTTTCAGGCTTGTTGGCTGTTGGTGAAGCACCCTCCAAGAGGAAAAAACGCTGAGAGAAGAAGGGAGCCACTTTTGAGATTTTAAGTATTTTTTCTCTGTTTATTTGCTAAGTTTTTCTGCATAGCTGCTTAGCTTGAGCATTTTCTAGCTTGTTAAACTTGATTTCTGTATTAGTAGCTGTATTTAGAGCACAACCAAAAGCTGTTTGCTGAATTTCCTGTTTGCACTTAATTTTAAATCGTTTTTTTCTTAAAACTTGCATATTTTCTGTCCTTGACCTAGCACTCTTGTGTGGGGTCATTTACTGCACTGTTATAACTTGATATTACTTGTGAACCTCTGCTATCTCTGTAAAAAACAAAAACAAAAACAAAAAAATCTTGCTTTTTTCCCACTTTTCTGAGAGTTAAAAAAGTTCAGTTACAGGCTTGCTGTTCCTGAACTGTTTGAAAGTTTCTGTGAGGCCATTTTGCTTGGGCTGAAGGAGGGTCTCTGTGTTCATCAGTGGCAGTGACTAACATTGAGCAGCTTCCCTGCCCCCCGGAGAGGTGGTTACTGACTTGAAACTGTAGTTTTATTGGCCACTAGGGGTCATTTCCATAACTCCTTCATCTTCCTCTCTTAAAACCTAGTTGCCTCGTGGTTTGAGCGTCTTTTCAGGCTTGTTGGCTGTTGGTGAAGCACCCTCCAAGAGGAAAAAACGCTGAGAGAAGAAGGGAGCCACTTTTGAGATTTTAAGTATTTTTTCTCTGTTTATTTGCTAAGTTTTTCTGCATAGCTGCCTAGCTTGAGCATTTTCTGGCTTGTTAAACTTGATTTCTGTATTAGTAGCTGTATTTAGAGCACAACCAAAAGCTGTTTGCTGAATTTCCTGTTTGCACTTAATTTTAAATCGTTTTTTCTTAAAACTTGCATATTTTCTGTCCTTGACCTAGCACTCTTGTGTGGGGTCATTTACTGCACTGTTATAACTTGATATTACTTGTGAACCTCTGCTATCTCTGTCTCTGTAAAAAACAAAACAAAAAAAAAATCTTGCTTTTTCCCACTTTTCTGAGAGTTGAAAAAGTTCAGTTACAGGCTTGCTGTTCCTGAACTGTTTGAAAGTTTCTGTGAGGCCATTTTTGCTTGGGCTGAAGGAGGGTCTCTGTGTTCATCAGTGGCAGTGACTAACATTGAGCAGCTTCCCTGCCCCGGAGAGGTGGTTACTGACTTGAAACTGTAGTTTTATTGGCCACTAGGGGTCATTTCCATAACTCCTTCATCTTCCTCTCTTAAAACCTAGTTGCCTCGTGGTTTGAGCATCTTTTCAGGCTTGTTGGCTGTTGGTGAAGCACCCTCCAAGAGGAAAAAGCACTGGAAGAAGAAGGGAGCCACTTTTGAGATTTTAAGTATTTTTTCTCTGTTTATTTGCTAAGTTTTTCTGCATAGCTGCCTAGCTTGAGCATTTTCTGGCTTGTTAAACTTGATTTCTGTATTAGTAGCTGTATTTAGAGCACAACCAAAAGCTGTTTGCTGAATTTCCTGTTTGCACTTAATTTTAAATCGTTTTTTTCTTAAAACTTGCATATTTTCTGTCCTTGACCTAGCACTCTTGTGTGGGGTCATTTACTGCACTGTTATAACTTGATATTACTTGTGAACCTCTGCTATCTCTGTAAAAAACAAAAACAAAACAAAAATCTTGCTTTTTTCCCACTTTTCTGAGAGTTAAAAAAGTTCAGTTACAGGCTTGCTGTTCCTGAACTGTTTGAAAGTTTCTGTGAGGCCATTTTTGCTTGGGCTGAAGGAGGGTCTCTGTGTTCATCAGTGGCAGTGACTAACATTGAGCAGCTTCCCTGCCCCCCGGAGAGGTGGTTACTGACTTGAAACTGTAGTTTTATTGGCCACTAGGGGTCATTTCCATAACTCCTTCATTTGTCCTCAGAGGAGTGGTTTAGGGCAGTGACTTGTGATTTGTTGGCCATTTTGGGTCATTTCCTGTCTTTTCCAGCCCCTGCTATAAAGCACGCTTTAGCGATTTAGCCGATTTAGCCGATTTAGCGGAGTTGCTACTGTTGAACACTAGGGCAGCCCGGTTAAGCAGGTTTAAACTATTGGCTACCTAAAGTCCACTCTTCAAATTTTCCTTAAAACTACCTTCCTCGAACTATACTACTGATCTAATCAGCGTATCCTATAATTAAAAGATCATCTCTACTTGACTCCAAGTAGACTATTCTCTATCTGTTAAACGTAGCACTTGCTCCTACAGTACTTATTACCTTGATCGGCACTCTTGTCATAGATAGTACCCCAAAAGGCAACCCCCATTTCTCGGTCACCCACGTCCCCGGAATCTTTTTTAAAGTTTTTTTTGTCTATTCCTTCTAGCATGTCGAGGGATCAGTTGCTAGTGACCTCTCCTGCTCAGCTGGTAAACCTGGGAATATTGAGGCAATGTTACAATTGCCTCATGTACACTGAACAACCCTCTCCTCCTCCCACAAAATACAAATACATGCGAGAGATGCAACTATACGGCCAAACTGGAGGCTGAGCTCTCTCAACATAGAACTGGCAAGACCAGTCAGGAGGAGAAGGTTACCACACACACTATAGACCCAGTCTCACATATTACCATTACAACCTCAAATCATACACATAAACACACAAAGACATACTTGGAGGCTCTGATCAAAAATCTACCAAAACAGCAGAGGCCACCAAAGCAGACACCCAAACAACCACCACCTCAGAACACAACACCTGCAACACATAGACCTCACAGTCAGAGTGTCAAACAGTCACAGCCCTTAAGGCCAAACACAATGCCAGACACACTAGTCATTGGTGACTCCATAGTCAGACACACTGGCGTCCGCTCACCAGACTGAGTAAGGAGAAGGTCACAGTAAGCTGCCTGTCGGGCGCTAGAATCCGCCACATAACGCAAGCACTCAGGTCTCTCAACAGCAGGTACAAATATGACTCAGTCATTGTCCACGCTGGTGTAAACGACCTGAGACGCACCTCCTTGGACTACATGAAAAGAGACATTGAGGAGCTCTCTGATTATGTAGCCCAGACAGGTATGACCCTGACCTTGAGCAGTATCCTACCTTCACCAAGAATGATGCCACAATACAGAGATAAGATGATCAGCTTTAACAATTGGCTTAAACACTGGTGTCATTCAAAGGGGATCCAGTGTCTGTCTGCCTGGGATGACATGCTGGACAAGCCACGCTGCTTCGCAAGGGCCGGCTTGCACCTGTCACCCCTGGCATTCGGATATTGGCAAGGCTCTTGCCACCCCATAGTGCCTTTTTAGGCAAGGCTCAAATTCTAAACCTACCACCCTAGAACACAAAAAAGGAAAAAAACTAAGGGTAATGCTGCTCAATGCCAGAAGTCTAAATCTCAAAATGCACGCACTCGAGGCTCTTCTCAGTATGGAGAACATCGATGTCTGTGCTGTGACAGAAACCTGGTTCAAGGCTCCTGAGAGCACCCCAGCGCTATTAGGTTTTACCTCATATCATGCGTTCCGGCCCCAAAATCCGGACAATACCAAGAAAGGAGGGTATCCATATTCATCAAGGACACCCACACCTCAAGACTGGTGGCAACGCACGATGCATCGGAGACCATCCAGGTGCAATTAACCATAGGCAAGACTGCTCTGCAAATTGTAGCATGTTACAGGCCACCCTCACAAACTCAGGAACCTCACATGGCCTTCCTGAAAACACTAGAGGGGATAAATGTATCACCAAACACCATCATACTAGGTGACTTCAATTACCCTAATATAGACTGGGAACACTACTCAAGCCCAAACACCCTAGCCCAAAAGTTCCTGGAATTCATAAACTCAAATGCCATGGAACAACTAGTCACCATCCCCACAAGAGGAGATAACATACTTGATCTCATCATCACGAACATGGGAGCACAATGTTCAACACCGGTAGTACCCCTCACTGGTGAGATCAGACCACAAACTAATCTCGCTGGAGGTCCTCATCCCACCCCCACCTGAAATAAAAAAGACCACAGTAAAGAACTTCTCAAAAGCCGACTTCACACTTCTAAAGACTAGTGTGGTCTCCTAGCCGGCAGAAAACAGTACTCAAGCCGCTGAATCACTTACAAATGCCTTCTACCAGCACCTGCAGGACTGCATGGATAAGGCAATCCCAAGCAAAACAAAGACTCTTTGTACCAAAGGCAAGCGTCCAGTCTGGTGGACCCCAGCCATAAACAAACTCTACAACAAAAGGAGGAAGCTACTACAACATAGAGCAAAATCCTTAAAAGGTAAGACACCCTTGATCACTATAAGTAAAAAACTAAGAGCTCTCATAAAATCATCCAAAGCAAATTTCGAGAGAAAAATAGCTAAAGACTCAAAAGACAATCATAAGGCCTTCTTTAGCAGTTAGAAACCTGGGAGGAAACTCCCAGATATGCTCAGAGCTAGTTCAAAATGATGTGAAGATTACTGATCCTACAGACATTGCCAACATACTGGCTGACAGGTTCAGTGCAAACTTCTCCCTCCCCAAAGGAGAGATATCTATACCAAAGCGATTGCAGCCCCCAAACATCTCCAGCGCCCAAGTGAGAACTGCTCTCTCCAAAGCAAAAACACAGCATCCATGGGACCTGATGGTGTCCCCGGCTGTGTGCTCCATGAACTCAATGAGGAATTAAACCCACAGCTAGGACAGCTGTTTAATCAAAGTCTTACCTCTGGATACGTACCCAGGAGTGGCGCACTGCAACTGTGGTACCACTTCACAAAGGCGGTGCCTCCACCGACCCTGGAAATTACCGGCCCATTAGCTTGACAAGCCTTATCTGCAAAGCCATGGAGAGGATCATAATGGACCTCATAAATAAAGACATAGGGAATTTGCAGACTTTGGATCCAACCCAGTTTGGCTTTGTCAAAGGCAGATCATGCCTTTTAAACTTGGTTGACTTTTCGAAACAGTCACCAAAGCCATTGATGAGGGAAAGGCAGTCCATACAGCCTACCTCGATCTGGCTAAGGCCTTCAATACAATACCCCATTCGGGTATCATTGAAAAACTCATCAGCTTAAATGTCAACCCATACATCACAAGATGGGTTGCAAACTGGCTGAGTGACAGAACCCACAGGGTCAGAGCTGCTGGCGCCATGTCAGACTCAAAGCCTGTCACAAGTGGTGTCCCACAGGGCTCAGTCCTGGGCCCACTCTTGTTTGGCATCTACTTTTCCAGTACAAGCAAACACAGGAGGGTTATGGCTGACAAAGTTTGCAGATGACTGCAAACTGGGCGCCATAGTAGAAAACACATCTGACACAGATATCCTTCAGAAGGGTCTCACAGAAATGGATAACTGGTGCCAGAGCCACAGCCTAAAGTTAAATGCCAAAAAATGCATAGTCATACCCTTCTGGAAAAACAAGGTTACCCTAGCTACCAAATAGGTGGCAATCCACTGAGCACAGAAGAAGTTATCAGGGACCTGGGGACCCAGGTTGATAGTAGTCTGTCATTCGACACCCATGTAGCTAAAGTAGTTAGGAAGACCTTCTACATTGCCCACCTTATCATGAAGGGATTCTCATCTAGATCAAGGGAGGTCATAGTCTCCCTTTACTCATCACTCATCAGACCAATGATTGAGTACAATGCCCCATTCGAATGTATCTGACCCGACACTTGCAGCAGCTGGAGAGGCCACAAAGTTCCTCACCAAAAGGATAAAGGGTCTCAAAATCTGTCCTATGCTGCCCGACTGAAAGAACTCCAGCTCTATTCAGTCGCCACACTTGCTCAGAGGTGACCTTTGCCTAACATACAAGGCCATGTCAAACCCAGATTTGATGAATATGCTTCACCTCAAAAATCTAGATCCATCAGAGCCACAAGGGCGGAGACTTAAACCTTGACACGGCTATTAATAGGATGTGCTGGAGGGATAGATTCATCACCCAAAGACTCCCTATGCTGTGGAACAAAATCCCGGTACATGTGAGGCAGAGCACCTCGCTGGCCTTGTTCAAGAGAAATCTTGACCAATGGATGGGAGATCGCAGATATACCCCAGGGATTACCTCAGTGTCACTGCTCGACAGAGGCACAGCAAAATAATGGGTATAGTTCCCCATACTAAAGGGGTGGCGTAAGCCACAAAACGATGGGCTAGGCTTGTAAATGCCCTCGGGCAGATAGCCTAGTATGAACCTATGAACCTATGAACCTATGAACCTGCATGGAGGCTATTACCAAAGGCTTTCACAAGGTCATGATAGGCATTGTGAACACAGTGATCATTGTCTATGACTTCACTGATATTTTCAAAGAACTTAACAAGGATAGGGAAAGATGATATGTATTTGAGAAAGCTAGGCTGGTTTGTGACAAGATTCAGAAGTTTCCTATGTTTGTGTTAGTTAAAGGGATTTATATTACATTTAGTAAGGCTATCAATAATATCTACATGAAATATGTATCAAAGACATTTGCAAGGTCAGTAGAGGCATTGTGAACAGAGTGACCATTACTTATGGCTTAGGAGATATGAATAAGGAGGAAATAATACTTTCATTAGCCCTAATGCAATCAGTTACTTTCGCTATTTTGCACACTATCCACTTGTGAAACAGCTTTTTCTAAAACAGCACCTGCTATCTGGAAAAGCCTTACAGAAGACATAAAAATCACTCAAGCAGCATATTGCTAATGAAAATAAATAAGACTGCTTCCATGGTACAGGTGAATCCACTTGCTCCTAGTACAAAGAAAAGCTTCTTTAATTATAAGTGCATTCAAATTTAAAATCCTTAACTCAACTATTGCCCAGTTTTCAAATCCAAAGTTTCAGGTTAAGGATCTACTTTACACTCTCAGAAACTCATAGTGAGAAGGACTGTTCCTCATTAGGCCTATGTTTGGTACATCTACAGGTGAAAGGGTTTTATAAAGTTTGCCTTAGCCATGTAGAATCACCTTTCCATAGAAGTAAGACCTCAAAATTCTCAACAGGAATTCAAGGTCAAACTGAAAGACTATCTCAAAAAAAGAATTGACTGTAATTATTTCAGGGATAAAAAAAGTAGTGTTCATGACACATTAATAATCACTCAACCCAGCAATTTTTGTTTCTGAATTCATACACACTAACTACAGGACAGAAAACTGCAAAAGTTTGTAAATAATGTAAATAATCATATAGAGGATGAAATACTGTCTTTACCATAGATATGTAAGTAATACACTTACCTTATTATAAATAGCTTTGCACTGATTCTTAGCATCCTAAGTATGGCTTTGAAGGTAAAGTAAATATAGACTCAGTATCACTTTAAGATGTAGAAATTATGAAATCTACTAAGTGATTCTGTTCTCTGATCATTCAAGTTCACTTTGATGCATGATTTGTATTTTTTCTCCGTTTCTTGTTTACTGTTTGTCATCTTTACTTTACTTACTTTGATGCATGCTTTGTATTTTTTCTGTTTCTTGTTTACTGTTTGTCATTGCTGCTTTACTCATTTGTTTTGATTGTTGCTCCCCTGCAGCCCAGATCATGGCTGAAAAGGGTCGGCTGACTAGCCCACCTACCCAGTTATCAAATGTCAATTAATACAATAAAAAAACACAGATAGATAGACAGAACTGTATTCAGAAACACTCCTGTTGTTCCTATGTTTTGATGTTTAACCCCCCCCCCCTGCAATTTGTATTCACTATTAATTTTCAAGCACTTTGTACAGGAAGCCCAGCATAGACAGAGCCTAACATCTGCTGCATTCACTCCTATATTTTTCATTGTTAAAGCTCTGTAAATACTGTACCCTATAAAAACTTAACCTGCAACTCTGTATACTTATGTATCTATACATTTGTAACTTACATGTTTTAAATCTGCATTAATAATTGATTCAAGTTGCCTTCTTTGTGTTCTTCTTGTCTGTTACCCTGTATCACTGTACTGGTACTGAGCAACACTGTTATTGTTGTCTTTCCCCTGTGTCTTTTATTCTTGTCTTTCCCCTACAGCTTGGGTCACAGTTGAAAAGGGTCCACCGACCAGTTCAGTTACCTGGTTAATAAATTAAAAAGAAATAATATAACTAATGAGCTCAGATATGATGCAGTCCATAGCCATACGTATAAGACTGGCAGAGACTAGTGGGTCTATAACTGCCTGGAGCAGTGGTAGACCTGCCTTTGTATTGCGAGAGCACAATGGCAATACTCCAGATATGAGGCACCACACCTGTGGAGAGGCTGAGATTAAAAAGATTAAGGAGAGGCTCAGGCAGCATATGATGCATTACATTATAATGACCCATGGAAGTGATATTTGTAACTTTAGACAGGGCCAGTGGAATGTGGTCTTTGATAATTTTATGGGGGAAATTTGGGCATAATAATTGAGTATGTGCAGACATTTTAAAGTTACGTGCTAGCCATTCTCTTCTGTTCTCGGTTGGCAGTTTTACAGCCAAGCTCAGAGCATATGTGAGTGTCAACTTTGTTGAATCTGGCTACCTTAAAATTCATGCTCAGTTTTACATTATCTAATGGTACAGGTTTTTGCTAGCTTGAAGTTTGGAAATTTATTGCGCACATTAATAATTTATTTATTTTTTATCAACAATTTCTTGATACAAGCATTCCAATATCTGGCTTTATCCTTACAAATTCACACTGTATTTGGACCAGATAAAAACACGTGTAGTGAGAAGATAATCCTTAAGTGGGAATCAGAGCTGAAGGCAATAGTTCTGTCAATGGGGATGAGCATTTCGATGGTTTCTTGAAGTGTATTTAGGTCACTAATGAGATATAACAGGTTTGTTCATGAGAAACCATAAATACAGAGGTAACTGGAGTGTCAGTACCCCTAGTTTTAAAGGACAAGATAATAGATTTTTGGGTAGATTTAAGTTGGTGGGGCAGGCGGAGATGGTGGCATACAATGGATTGCCAGAAGGAACCATGTTTATAAGGACAATATCATGGATAATGCGGCCTCTAGTGGGAAGTCACACAATTATTCAAGGCAGTTGGTATTACCAAATTCTAGGAAGCATATCTATTATTGGTAGCATAGATTTGCCAGTTAATGGATGAGTAGTTAAAGCACCAAAGAGGATATTATTGAGATGGATAGCAATTTATCCAAAACATTTATGTAATTGTTGTGGTCAGTATGAAACATGGACAGTGATCTGTAGTGAAGATGTTGTATATAGATTTATTAAGAATAGGGACTATGAGGGATTTGCTGTGAAATAATAGAGTCTGCTTAATCAACATACACCTTCACCATTAACAGTGTGCCTAAGGATATAACAGGCACTGAACTCAGATAAAATTGGAATGTTTTCACTATAGTATAATAATACAATCAAATACCAGTTCAGGAAATGAGCTTCATAGTCCTTGTAGCCTGTCAATTTGTACACCCCCCCACCAAAAAAAAAAAAGTATGTTGCATTATTTTTTTAAATGCAAGCTTCTCACTTGCTTTAATATGGGATAGTAAGAACTTTCAAACATTTTCCACCCTTTCAGAGAGGCATGAATCATGTTTTGTGGTTTCTAAAAGATCTTAATAGTCTAACCAAATGCGTTTTCTCTCTCTTCCATAAATTCAGACATTATCAAAAGAATGTGTTCCTAGTTCACTTGCAGACCAGGATAATATCTCCCTTAACTTGATTATAAGCTATAAAGAAAAGATCAATATCCTTCAAGTGATTTATATAAGATTGATTTTCAATGTCACCAAATAGTTTAGTGGATTTTCTCTGGACACTTTTTTAATCTAGTGAGTTGAGATATTTTAAATGGAAACCAAAAATTTCACATTCTACTTATGTCCCAAGTAAGCTTAGGTGAATGTTTTGTATCACCTTTGAACTCCATGACTTATTATATTTGTGACAGAAACTATTAACTGACAGGTCTGTAATTACATAGATACATGGATGAGCTTAAGTTCTAGGAGGGCCAGGAATAGGGCCTTAGTAATACTCAATTGCAACAGCATTGTAACAGCTTCTAGTATTAAGTAGTAAACTAATACCCTAGAAATCAAAACAAACTGCCAAAGCACCAGTAGTATTAGTGACTTATGCTACTACAGACTGCAGTATTATAAGCTGAGCAATCATCTGAATAAAAGTAGTCAGAGCACTTCAATCCAGCTATGGAAAACAGTGGTTTATAGCTTCATCACAAGCAGTAATTACAAGTCAGTATCCAAAAGAACAGCAATCCCAGACAAGAGTAAAATGCACTAATGAATGCAGTAGTAACATTTAAGGACAGTGTTTAGTCAGGCAGCTCAGTGATATGCAGTTCTGTTAGTGTGATGGCAGGGGGAGGCACCCAGCAACTGAACAGCAGAGCAGGATAACTAACAAACAGAAGCAATTTAAGTAGCGACACAAACAGAAATGGTCATGAACAGTCAACGTAGCTCAATTATTGCAACTCAAATTGTGCTACAGTGATGTACTCAGAACATTCAACATCAACAAAAATGACAGGATTTATAATTGTCATCTGTCAACATGTAAACATATTGATAACAATACAAACGGCAGTACAAAGCAATGCAGTAGAATTTATACTACATAAGTATCAATATAAAATGTAGTGCTAATTTCAATAATAGCAAGAAATGCAGTTTCTAAAGTAAACCGCATATTTTATTAGTGCCAAGAATAGCAGAATGTCATGGAGATGACAAGCAAAATGAAACTGCTTTCATCGTAAACAATACCGTACAAAGCAGCAACAAATTCAATCTTAAGCTTAATAGGGTATCTAGGTTGCTGATGTTAAACATAAATACACAAAGTATCCTTAAATAATTGGTTGACCTTCATGCATGTGTTGCCCTCTATTCCCCTGACTTTTTAACACTAACCGAAACTTGGCTCAAAGAAGATGAAGAAATCCCACTCCCTGGCTACAATATACTTAGCCTTGACCGAAGAAATAAAAGGGGAGGGGTGTGTGGCCAACATCTGTACAAACACACATGATCTCACTCTTCATTCTCTTATTCTCCCAAAATCTGGAAATCCAAAGTACTGATTTCACTTTTAAAAATAAATAAACATAAATAAATGTGCATAGTAGCCTCCAGGTAATAATATCCAAACAGCAGAATACTATTCTGGGTGATAGAAATATCAATTGGCAAATTAGTAACTTAGATTCCCCTATAACTGTACAAACCTTTACAGCTTCACTCTTTTAATCAACTCCTCCATTAGACTCAATAAATGTAGCAACAGGCGTACTACTCTAGAATGCACACAGATCAATTTATAAACCTGAAAACTATCATTCTTTAAGCATTCTCCAACACTACTCACATACAAGGAGACTGCACTCCAGAAATAAATGGCTTCTAATTTTGAGTAAGTCTAAAACCATAGCTGACGAATCACTTCACTCAAGTTATGTCACTAAACTGAGGGACAAAAAATCAGTTGAAGTACAACAACTAGGAAAAACTGAAATCCTTTAAAGTTAGACTGAAACAATTCCTGTCCCATCCATTAGTTAAGGTGCTCTGCATCTGGATAATCATACCTCCTCATAACTCCATTTGTATATTCTTACAGCTATTCTCCTTTTCTACCCGCATACAATGAATGTGTGAATTTCTGCCAACTATTTTTATGTATAATTATCTGCATGCTATCTCCAAACACACCAGAGCAAACACAATTTTCATATGAATAAAGGAACACAAGCGGTTAAGTTCATCCAAATATATATATATATATATATATATATTTTTTTTTTTTTAAGAAAGAAAAGAATACAATTCTCAAGTTTTTATTCCTTGTGGAATATTTGTTTAGTTTAGATTTATATTTAATAAAAATATACTGGATGCTCAAGTGCATTTTTGTTCTTTCAAACTGTTTATTTTAGCTCAAACAGTTGGAAGTTGGCAGCTATTTGTATTGTTTTAATAAATCCTGCTTTGACTAATAGAACACCACCATTTAACCTATTATTGCCCGTACTATATTATGAGAAGAGGAGCAAACTATGCTTTCAGAAATATACTTTTAATTATAAACAGATTACAATAATCAACAGCAGAGAAATTTAAGAAAAATGTTGCAACAAATAATACTTATGTTGAAAAAGTGCATAAGCTATGTATAGCAGGCATATTATTCAGTCAGGTTATCTAGCGTGTCCTTCACTTTAATGCAAATTCTAGCACAACAGGTAACACAGAAGGAAATAACATTTCTTTAAAGAATGTCTGTAAATGGCTTTGCAAGCATTTTCCCCAGAATCTGATTTGGTGAATTATTATTCAATATGCAGTGATACTATCCTCTCCAACAAATTCCTATGCGTGTTCTGGCCCCTGCCCACTCATGATAAACATTGGACTGTCATCTACATCTGTCATTAGAGCCATACCTTCAGAATTTTACACACAGGACCTGTATGTTCTTTGTATTGTAGTCTCTGTGAATTGGTCCTGTGGTTCCACAACTGCTTATTGCCTACCTGTGTCTCCTTTATGACTGTAGTGGCCAGTACCCCGTTAATAAAAGAATATGAAGCTAAGGCAAACTGTTCCTAAAGCTCTTCAAGTTCAGTCAGCTACTCTCCAGAGTGGTAACCTTATCACTCAGAATGTTCATTTCCTTTCCCCTGAGACATCTTTTATTTCCTTTCCTTAAACCCAAGGCAAAATGTTTCTCAGGTGACCCATGCCTCGTGACTTTTTCCCTTACTATGATCCATTTCAGCTGGGTTTAAATAGTGCATTTGATACATGAAGAGACATCTGAAAGGAGTAAGAATACGAATCTGATGGTCAGCTATTCAAAATATGAATCTGCTGGTCAGCTATGCAGAACATGGATCTGATGTCAGCTATTCAGAATAAGAGTCTAATGTCAGGTATTCAGAATAAGAGTCTGATGTCAGGTATTCAGAATAAGAGTCGGATGGTCAACTATTCTGCCTTAGGATTCAAATGTAGCATTGTTTATTAAAGAAAACCTTGTGACAGGCATGACAGTGGCAGTCCCAGCTACACGGCATGCTTTAACTGAACCTGTGCAAAAGAAGCATGTTATAAGAGCTTACTGATGGTGCAGATGTGTTAGTGGGGCAATCATTGATATATACTGCATGCATGATATGCAGGTTTAAACAAGGAAGTAGAAATAACATTTTAAAAATCCTCCCCATCTATGAGTGACAGTCACCTACTGATAGATTCTCAATTCTTCCTAAGTATTGCTCATTCAACTTTTTAATAAAAAGCTTGCTTTCCTGCCAAAGGTATAAGTATTGACCTCTGACCTCCTCCAGTGCACATTTTGATATTTTGAACTTTAATCTTGCGTCACCCTCGCAGAGCAGTATAATTCTCTTTCCAACTATCATGTCAGTAGCTACACAACCAAACTATGATCACTGTCTGTTTGACTACCATATAATTAGTTCAAAAACTAAAAAAGCATTTTATCACAATTTAAGGAATGCAAACACGATATATGTATGTGTATGTATATATATATATATATATATATATATATATATATATATATGTATATATGTGTGTGTGTGTGTATACATCTATATATATATATATATATATATATATATATATATATATTGTTTTACTCTTTGAAAAAAAAAATATGTAAGTAATTTTATCAGGGAAATTTAGGGGAACCTGGTTTTCCCTTTTACTTCCAGATAGTACATTTGTAAATTTTTATATTTTTTCAGCAGACGTATATGGGTACAGGCATCAGACCTGATTTAAAAGATTTGCTGTTGGTATAAATGACCATTTACACTATCGGCAGGTTTTTTGGAAACTGGCCTCTTTTATGAGTCTGTTTATAGTTAAGCCTTATATCACTCACACTGAGAGCAAGTGTTTCAAAATCAGGACAAACTTTTACTAAGCACAACTCTTTTTGGAATCTACCCCAATGTATGGAGGTATGGGGGTTCAGAACCATTGAAAGCAAGAGTTTCTTTTTACTTAATTCTTAAAACAATTGTTTTGTATCATTCTGTAATGCTACATATTGTACATGTTCTATGTGCATTTTGCTTTTTTGTTGATTTAGCAGTAAAGTGTTATGAATTTAATCTGCAAAACAGTGCTCTTGATTAGCTGTGATACAAATGATAAGGGATGTATAATATTTTTCTAATTATAATTAATACTTTCTGTTAAAGAAGTGTGTTTACACTACATCTCACATAGTTTAAAGCAAGGTACTGTACAACTTACAATAAGAGCTACAAGTCGACTAAACTGAAGACGGAATCTTTGACATATGACATGTTTAGCGTAAAGACACCAGTCAAAATCTGAAGTAATATCCATCCTAGCCTTGTAGTAATATTAGAAGATGCAGTGCTGATATATGATTCACAACTATGGACTTGAATTAAGGACATTCAATTTCTTAATGTTTCATGTCTACTCATGTAGTTTCATATCCAGCTGCCCTTACTCACCATACAGTAACAACCTAGGCTTTGCATTTATCTTTTCAAAGGTCAGCAGTCCATTACCTCAAACGTAACAAATGCATATCTCCAGTGCACAACAATCATTCTCCTACTTGCACGCATATCCTCCTTTGCACAGTAGCACAAGGTTACCACTTTCTTTTCTGGGTACTTAAAAATGACTAGGTAGCTCTATATGATGCTTTCAAAGTTAATATCTTAACTTACATTCAATTATACCCATTCATTTCATTCGGAAGAGGAAATCTTATTGTGAATTCATATCTGCTACCTTCCAGTAAGGTCTTCTCCAGAAATATAGTTTCCATTAATATTGTAACAAACTGTTGTAGCTGAAACACCAACCAGGAAAATAGGCACTGTAGCAAGATTAAGTATGAAAATGACACAGGTTAAAAAACATTTATTTGAAGCGCTTTTCGTTTGCTGGAATACGCAAACTTCTTCAGAAACCATGTTAATTGTTTACAAGCATATAAATACACACAATCCATCACTATTAAGCCAATCACAGCTCATACAAAGATATAATTCATTTGCTGGTTGTTTAACTATTCTTTTAAAGACACCAGCCCTACCTAACCACTAGTAGCATAATGAAATGCTAAAATGAAATACTAAAATGCTGAAATGCAATGCTACACAAATGGCAGCATAATGTAACCTGTTGCATAATATACAATATATGACATGTAATATAAAATTATACTAACATTAATGTCAAAAAATTTTCATTAAAAAATAAAGGAGTAAAATAAAATATATAGAAAAAACAAAATACAAAATGTATGAAATATATAGTATAGTGCAAAATAAAACACATCATTTTTCTACCATAGGGTCAACGCCTAAGACTCTTTAATTTAAGAATGCTACTTACTGAGCAAGTTTTATTCAGCCCAGGGTGATTGTAAGCATTTAGTATGATTGTGGAACTTTTCTCCCTTGGCCTCCGCTAAAAATGAGCACGTTCTGGCCCAGTTGGACTTTCCCAGTAAACAAATGTCAAATAAATAAATAGACAAACTGGATTTTAGAGATATTCCAGTCTTCCCTAAGAAGGCCATAAATTCCTATGTCCCAGCATTCCCTACAACTCCATTTGCTTGCCTTCATTAGCTCAGTCTCTTTATTCCATTTCATGCTGTGCCTTTGGTCTCAGTCTTAACAGCAACATACTTTTTTTTCATTTTGTTTTTCTTGGTTTATCCTTTCACACAGTTTTTCAAATAGCTATACCTTATTTGGAGATATGTTTCTATTTTCAGAATTACCCTCTCCACATAAATTTCTAGATTTGTTCTCTTTCCCCTACCCTTCTGCAACTGATATTTTAAACCCTGTTATTTCATTTCTTAATTTGAGGATAGCTGTCTTTCCTCTTCATCCCCAAGGGTAAACTTGTTATCTATTATTCCAATATAATGACACTCATCTTGTATCCATTCCCAAGGCTTTTCTCTTTTATCACCCTGCAAGTCACCCCAATACATCACAATATATATTATGCCTCTCAAACTGCAGATGCCAATAATAGGAACAACGTCTCATGCAAAGTAGATACATCCATCTAAAAAACTAACCAAATAAATAAATATTCATGCTATATAAATCCTCTTACTTCCAGCAGGATTGGAGGACATTACTCAGAAATAAAAGCTTAAAAAAATAAGATTGGACAAAATGATGGAAATGTTGAAGGATATTATTAAAAACACTATGTAAAAATTGTACATATTAATGAAAGCAAACCTCTGTCTTGCAAAACTATTTATGTTTGTTCCTGGGGAAGGAAAATGCAACATTTGAGTGATTTTTTTCTTTAAATTATTGGTTCCTCCAGTATGTTGGTTATGAAACATGATTTTCTGTGTACTAGACAAATTCAAAATTGTATGTGATTGGGGAGGATTTGGAAACTTATTTGAAGAGGGTAAATCAATCCTGAAAATAGAAACATACCTCCAAATACAGTAGTACAGCTACTTGAAAAGTTGTGTGAAGTGGTAAACCAAGCCTAAAAATAGGTGTGTGGCCTGCAATGTAAAATAATCAAGTAAATACACACACACACACACACACACACACACACACACACACACACACACACACACACACACACACACCTGCTCCTCTTCTGTTTAATTCTGAGCCTTACTTCCCTGTTTCATCAAGCCACTACTTTGCACAAAATGCCAACCTACTCTTGCCTCCCACCCCATTTGCATTCTATTGTTTCCAACTTGTCAGAAATAGCTGCAGGTAAGCTTCCTAATTTTGTTGCCTGATTCATTATACAATCTTTTCTTGTGTATTCCATAAAAGTACTTTCCTTTGCCTTGCTATAACTACATGTGCTGTATTTTCAGCTTATTTCCCTATTTGGTACATAGCATCTATTTGCTGAGTTCTGATATTTCCTTTTCTATTGTATGCTTTGCAGGTGTTGAATATTTTCCACATTACCTTATCCCTTTTCAGTGTTTCTATCTACAGTGCATTAAATACCATGTGCCTCATTTGAGATTTCTTTGGAAACATTTCTCATGTGTATGTATTATCTGTACTGCCCTGTTTGCTTCCCACAATTTCTTCTTACATTCTGTTCTCACAAGCTGTAGGCCTATGCTTTTTGTACAGAAAATGTCAACTTGTAAACCAGTGCAGGGAATATCTGAAAATGATGCTCATGTAGTTTCTTTTATGCTAACACATGCAAAAAGAAAAAAAAATGCTCACTCATTATGAAACTGCCTTTCAGAAAATAAAAATGCAAAAAGATAAGATACTGCTTGGTTACTAAAAGGCTTTTTTAAAATCAGTGGGGGATGAGTCTGACAGTTCAATCGGCTGAAATCCTCTTTCAGTGATCCTTTAGTACATGATATACTCTTTCTGACCCATGTCACTCACTCACCCTGGTAATTTAACATCCTACAATGCCTGTTCTTAAAAAAATACTACAATTACAGTAGTTACCTGGGAAACTATTAGTGCTTCCTATTGCCATGGCAACCTAACAGAGGTTTGAAACTGTACCCATGGCAACACAAGCTGCAGCAGATGAGCAATATATTTCTTTTAGCTGAACAAATAATGTAATGCATGATAAAAGAAAAAAATCATGACAAAGTAACAAAGCACAGGATTTTGCTGAAGCAGATCAACCCAGTGTTAAACACCTTTGATGTTCCCAGGTTAGAAAAGAAACAGAATATTTAAATAAACTTTGCAATTTGGCTTTTCAAAGGAAATGTATTTCAGTCATTTTTATTCAATGTAATGAGTTCTGGTAGAAGCCATGTACAAAACAGTTTTCAAATAGGTCTGGCATCACAGGAAACTGCTAGCAAATAGTAAAAGGTAAATACACTTCTTCCTTATCCACATTTTTTCCATGAATATCCCTGGTCCCTAAAGAATTCCTAGACCTTGGCAAGAATTCATGTGTTAAACTTGCTGGGTAACAATCACGTAGGGAGATGTTTATGTCTGCAAGTGACCAACCATACTGAGTTAGATACAGAGCATAGGGACTGATATATTAGTAGTATTTTTCTCTGGGGCTTTATTGTTTCTCTAGTGAAAATATTTCTCTCTTAATTATAACTAAACTGCATCCTATGTCTTCCCTACAATACTGCTTCCATGTTTTTCACATTGAGAGATTAGCTGAATATCAGTGCACTAACACAAGTAGGTGTAAATGGTGAATGACATACATTGAGTATCTTTCTGCCTCATATTTTTGTTCTTGTAATATGTAGTATGAAAAATGTAATAATAAAAAAGTGCTCCCTAACTTGCTGCTGGTTTTTCATCCCTTTATCACTGTCTTTAACTTGAACTCTAAGGCCTGATAATCTGTATTCTCTTTTTGGCTCACTGGTACTGGTAAAGTCCATCCGTGAGTACAATGTATTAAGAACTCTAGTTTCCATTTCTGCTGTTTGCAGTGGTGTTGATGCATGTATAGTATAATACAGTTAAAGCCTTGTAAAGAGCTGGTCACTATAAATGAACTTAATCTGTGTAACTGTGAAATATATGCCATTTTCTCCAGTGCTGTATAATGCAGAACAGCAGACTTTAGAAGTCAGAAACATATATGTAAACACAATTTCCTTCATTCTGTCACCTAAGGTAAAATTCAGCAGAAAAATGATATTCTATTTCCTTGAAGACATGGACAAACATTTCAAAGCACCAAGTTCCAGTATGGGATTTAATGGTTATCCTTAAATGGTTGTTACATATTAGGTTCATGGGTAATTGTTAGGCATGCAGTCCAAGAGAGCATTGATAATCCTTGCACTATATCCCAATTATTTCAGAACATTGTCTGTTTAAGAGACTTGTTCAGAGTCACACAGTAATAACATGAAGGCTGAGGGAATCAAACCATGAACTACAGGAAGCAGCTCATTAACAGCTTATAATACTTATCTTCTATACTGCTAGCCTCAGTTATGCAGCTCACATGGTACTCAAATGGACAATCCTTGACACAGAAGCACATGTTTTGTAATGTAAATGACTACAATCATGAGGCCATTTTAAAACATGGGACCATGCATCAGCTTGCCCTTCTCAGTATTGTATCTGTTTGTTGCTGTGACCCTGATAGCTGATTACACATTTGTCTTTAGAAAGTCTGAAATGCAGAAACCTTTCTGAATCGGCTTTATATTATAATGCCAAAACATCACTTACATGAATCCCGAAAGGCCGACACATACACAGCGACCTGCAAGAACACTGGACGTCCTTAAGCATGAAATTCAAAATATCGAATTGCCATAGTTGGCCAACTCCACCACCCCCTACATACTGCCTACCCAAACAAAATAAATATGAATGTATTACTATATATGCACTTACCTTAACCCTCACCCTAACCCTAAGGTCAGTAACTATTGCACATTTACATTAGGGAGCTATACTGGATAAAGGAATCCCCCACTGACGTTTTACCTCACTAAACATGGTGTGGACAACTATGGTGATTCGGTATTTTGAATTTTGCGCTTAAGGATGTTTGGTGCTCATGTGGTTTGCTGTTTATGTGTCGGCCTTTCGGTATTCACCTAAGTGAGGTTTCGTCATTCTAATATAGACCCTTCTGAATCAGGAAGGGACTACACCACTCATACAAACAAAGGTGACTTCTACCTTGGGTGTGAGGTCTTAATGTCAATGCAGAGTCTGTGCAGGAAGACAGGGGACATGCAAGCGATGATGCATGGGGAGTAAATATTGCTGATACCACAGAAACATGGAGCAGTGACAAGGAAGGATGAGGTTTGGGGCATCTGGGGAGTAGGTTATTGAGAGATAATATGTTATGGGTTCAGACTACTAATCAGCATTATAGAGAGTATTGAATGTGTGGTGAGACAGAAGGAAGAATACAAAAACAGGAATGAGGCAAGGTACATCCAGGGGTAGAAGTTAAGTTGAGTGCCCTGGCAATTAACATTGGGGGAAGGGGAGGGGGGCTGTTGGACTAATACAGCGTGTCAGTCACTAGACATAATAAGCATGAAGGAGAGAAAAAACAAGTGGGATAGGAAGAAGATGGTAATACACAGGGGGGACTGAAATTTGCCAGGGGCAAAAAAAATATATATATATATATATATATATATATATATATATATATATATATATATATGCAGAGGCAGCTTTGATGATTCATTGCTTTGGGATAAAAAGAAAGTAGGAGATGAGTGAGGTGTCACTCCATGAGGGGGTTCAGCCAGCTGGTGTAGGACAGTACCAGAAAAGCTAGAATTGATGTTGTGGTCCTAACCATTGCAGAGGGTGTCATGCACATTCAGGTTAAGGCACCTTTAGTTAACAGTGAACATGCTGATAGGTGGCTTGGAGTGGGGGAGGGGTACAAATAAAAAGGCAGTGGTTTGGGATTTTCAGAACAGTGGATAGTACTGTGATGGGGGAGGTAGTGGAGGATGAGACAGAAGGCTGACAGCAAACTGAGGGAGTAAATAAAGTATGGGAATAGTTCAGTGATGGATTATTCAGGGCTGTAAACAAAGTATGGGAATAGTTCAGTGATGGATTATTCAGGGCTGTAGCAAAGACTGTAAGAAGGAGGCAAAAATACAAAAGGAGAAAAATGCCAATGTGGCTAGACAAAAGTGTGATGCTGGCAATTTGGCTAAAAGGTAGGAACAAGAAGAGGTGGAAAGCAGGGGAGTGTGGAGCTTGAGGATGCACAGTACAAGAAGGCTATCAAACAGGCAAGAGAGAGGGTAAAGGCAAAAATTGAAAGGAAGTTAGCAGAAAGGATCAAGAAGCAGAGAAACAACTTTTTAGATGCATAGCAGAAAGAAGAAAGGAGAAAGTGAGGGACAGATAAGGTGAGGCTGAGCTGTGTGAAGAAAATCACAGAAGCCTGTAAAATTGTGGAAGAACTGACTGAATACTTTATTTATTTAGTTACTGGTTCTGCATGCATGCATTGTTTGGTTGTTTTATTTTATTGTATTTACATTTTTAACCAGGGCAGAACACTGATCCAAGTGGACTATTCTCAGGCTCAGTCCAAGAAAATTTACATAGAAGGAATCAAACAGGAACATACCAATATGCTTTAAAAGCTTCCACACAGAACTAGTACAGATGTTCATGTGTCATTAGCTTATGGCTTTCCTGCTTGTTGTCACTGGCTCAAAACAGAAAGTACCCACCCTTCCAGCAGAATGATTGTGTCACAGCCATACACAACACTATCCAGAACCTGAACTCTGTCCCTAAAAGTCCCACCTACTCCCTAACCCTAGTCCCAAATTGAAATCCCTTGCCCTAACCTTTAAGCTCCCTCTCGCTCCCATTCATTCACCACAGCTGTTGTACTAAACCTGCTTGAATCGAAGTACCTGTTTGAGTAGTAATCCATGCAACCTACCTGAAAAGTGTGCACCCACCTGTGAGACTGTGGTAACTCAGCAGCTGAGGCTTGAAAAACTGAAGAAGGAACTTCCAAAACACAATGGCATAGTGACAGAAGTGAATAGGGTTGGGAGGGTGGCCTAATGGTTAAGGTGTTTGCCTTACAAACACAAGGTGCAGGGTTTGAGTCTCACAAGGGATAATTGGCTAAGCTTAAAAATGGCTCACAAGGGCAGTTAGCTTAGTAAGAATCTATGAATCTATGAATGCAAAATTCAATAGATGCATAATGAATACGTTCACAATTATGCAAAAGACTGCATCCTGAATAGTCTACAATGTAACTGCAACAGCATAGATTCATAGACATTTACTGAGGCTTACCTTGGAAATGTATAAGTCACAACCAATTAAGGAGGCAAATAAATGAATATAGGTTGGACTGAAGAGAGTGTTAAAGAGTGAGTTATAGTGGGCTGTGACAAAGACAAAGGAGATGTGTATTGCCTTGTTGGATTATTGTAAGGGTTTTAATACAGGACTACATACATATACGTTATATACCGATATTTACAAAAAAAGGGTACCGAGTGCTGCATAGAATAAGGATAGTTCTGATAGATGTCTTGGGTCTAAGAGAGACAACATTTACCTGGTGTCATTACAGTTGTGATGGGCATGTTTACATTGTTTGTTTATGGGATTAAGTTATTTTATGGATCTTGAAACAGCTACCATACACAGATTTTTGTAGGTAGGCTCTGAAGCTGGTCTTCTATTTGGTGTACAAGTCTTGCATTCTTGATGGCTAGTGAAACCGATTACTAAACGTTGAGTCCAAGGTATTTACTACAGCACATTTTGGTTACTAGGGGGTTAATAGACAGTGTTGTCAGAATGTCATTGAAGAGTTTATCTTTTTTTCTTTTAATAATAAGTTTATAAACCTATAAGTAGGTCTGATGTTTGCTAGACTGGTATCCAGTTGACTATTTTGAGGCTGGAGCAAGTGTAGAGTGATAGACATGTACTAGCCAATTATGTTTGAAGTTTACAGTGCATTTATTTTACTGTTAGAAACAGAGGCAATGACTGACTGACTGGTTGGCAGTCTCTTTTAAAACCTGGCGAGTAGAATACCTTTCCTTATTGCTATTCTAGCTACTGTCAAAAATAAGTGGGGATCTTTCCAGAAATTACAACAGTCTGAAACTTCCTGTCAGCTTGGGCTATGTGATAATGAAAACTAAGTCTTCTGTCTAGCTAAATACAGAGGTAATTAAAAGTGTATATTGATTCAAATGGCTTTGCATTAGGATCTAGAGTGAGCTAGATGAGGTGTACAGGAAAGTTTTGAGAGGTACTGAAAAGCATGGCCTAGCTTTTTTGTAAAGTAAGGGTTTTCTAAGTGCTTAACCAATACTTAGAGATACAATGTCATCTCCCAGCTGGCATTTTATGTGTGTGATGGGCCTGCCTAGTAGATGGTCATGAGACCTACACAGAATAGCAGGGGAGTCTGTGATACTTTATGTGGAAGTTTATTACATGCAGGATGAAAAGAATGGGGGTAGAATATATCTCTGGGGAACCCCTTTGAGTAGTGCTATAAATTATGAAATGACTTAGCTTTATTTCAATTAAAAATGCTGATTGTAAAGGAATTCCTAGAACTACTGAGAGTCTCTGGGACTTATTTCAGTAGTGGGAAAAGATTTGTTCTTCACAAAGGAAAGTGAAGAGGGGGTGTCACAATATGATGGAGACATGAAAGAACAGGAAGAACAGTAGACAAAGACCAGAACAGAGATGGGGAGGTTTACAGGAAAGTGGTTGAACTTAAGGGGGATAAGACACAAATAACAGATTGTCTGCCTTCCAGAGTCCACAGAAATCTGGCAGTGCATTGGAAGGCCTGAACTACCCAACAAACATCTCCAAGAGATCACTTAGTATCAAAGAACTGGAGGAGAGAAACTATGGCCCCTTTGTACAAAGGCAGAGAACAACAACATCTGCAAAACTGCAGGTGAGACAGCTTACCAACAAAAATTCTGGAGACAATCCTGAGAAGAAAGCTGTGACTATTTCTGATGGACAAAAGTCTCCAGGACAAGTAAATAACATGGATTTGCATCCAGAAGGAATTTTCAGAGAAACCTGATCCAGCATTATGACTGGATTAGAGGCAAGCATGTTGGGATAATACTGGTTCATGTGGTCAGCCTTGATTTCAGCAAGGCCTCAGTCTTCATCAAACAAAGGAGACAGATAAGAAAAACAGGTTGGTTATGGCTAGGACTAAGACTGAGAAAATGGAGAGCTGCACGGTTCAATGTTGCAACCCAGAGGGACTTTTTGTGAGGGACAATGTCACATATTAGCCTAATGGAGTAACACTCAGGACTGTTCTTAGTCTAGTACTCTTCATTGTATTTGTATGTTCACCTTAGATATGTTAGACAAAACTGAGAATAGGATCCCCTTCTTTGTTGATGACACAAAGGTAGGCACCATAATGAAGGATGGGAGTAGAATCTGGAAACAAATTTGGAAAAGCCAAACAAATGAGCATTTGGGCCACAATAACTGTGGTGTGAAGTACCAGTTAGAATAGGTGGAACTGATGAAAATGGAGCATTTATATATGTATAGAGAGACACTCACACACACACACACACACACACACACACACACACACACACACACACACACACACACACACACACACACACACACACACACACACACACACACACACACACACACACACACACACACACACACACACACACACACACACACACACACACACACACACACATGCACAGAAAAAGTGTTGATCACAAAACAGAGGGAGGGGTCTGTGGCAGCAGCAAACTGAATGGAGTATGTTCCTAGAATGACTAAATCCCAGAAGCAAAGAGATAATTACTTTCAGACTACAGACTCTTAGTGAGACCACCCTTTGAGCACTGCACACAGTTCTGGAGGTCATACAAGGAAAACAGATGCTGAAATGAATTCAGATAAAATGCTATCAGAATGATCTGTAAAATGTAGGGGAAGGGGTAAGACCAGAAGGAAGGAGAGACAGAGCTCTTCAAACTTGAAACCAGAAGAGATGGGTGAACATTATTTTGGTGCACAAGATCATATCAGGGAGATGTGAAATGGTTATCCTGAAAGGAAGTATGGAGGAGGAAGAGGAGTATAGGCAGCAGATTGTAGAAACTGACTACTCCCTGGATCTCTGAAAGTATTTTTTTCACAAAGAGAGTTGTGGACTCATGGAATCAACTACCAAAATAAGTGGCAGAGTGGAAGAAGGAAAAGTGACAGAGGTATTCAAGAAGGCATGTGGTGGGTGGAAAACTGGGGAGACAGGGATAGAAGATGTTAATGCACTTAAAAGAGAAAACTAGAAAGGCTTACTGTCCTCTTCAACTGTCAAGCAAATGTAACGTAAAGGACAGAAATCGTAATGTGTGCTTATAAAATTGCATTATTTTAAAATAAGTAATGCATTTTAATTTCTTTATGTAGCTATTTATTTACCATCATAGCCAAGTAAATACACTGAAGCTACATACCTCTCTATATGAAGTCAGCTGCTTCTGGAGGTACACTGTGCAATTCAAGCAAAGGGTCAGTTTAATGCAGCCAGTCCACCTAAGCAATATATTTTTGGGAGGTGGAAACAAACTTGGAGTAGCTCAAAGAAACCCATGCAAACGTCAACCAGAAAGATTCAGTGGTCAGGGCAGAAACCCAGAGTCAAGAAATTACAGTACTGCTGACATTGCCATCTCAATTAATAGAGAAATATATGTTAAAATGTTCTGATGTGCAATATTGCTCTAGAGTGTGTCTCTACGAGTACAGCATAAATTATTTGCTTCTAAGTAATTTCTTGGTACTACTTTTTACCTGTTATTGGTTGCTACTTTAAGGTTTGTCCACAGTCTCCTTGGTACTCCGTGCAATCAAATGCTTCTGTCACTATAGCCCATCTATTAGACTCTAGATTAAAAAGGCTGACACTGCCCTCAAAAACTTCTCATGTGCTTGATGAGTATCCACAGTTACCTCATCTCTTGCTCTCTATCACGCTGCGCCAGTACATTAATAGGGGTTACAAGACGATTACAATCAGAGTGACTATGTCTGCAGCAGCCATGAGCACTTGTTACCCACAGATTTATTATAATCCAGTTTTACTATTTCAGAATTTTATTCATACACATTTCAAAGTTCTGAAATAGTATATAATGAAGTAGCAGTTATTAATCAAGAGTGCAATGTCTCTAGTAACTTGAGAAACATGCACTGTATACTTCAGTGAATATTGGTTTATGCTACAATGATAATGAGGTTGAAATCATAAAAGGAAAACACATTCAGTCTGCTATTTTTTGATAATTCGTATCCTTTAATGATATGTCTGAATATGTGAGGGAGACTACGCTACAAGCAGTTCTTCCAAATAAACCTTTCATGCTAGCTGGTAACAGCATTCTGAATAATATCCAGTTAATTTTCAAAAAAAAAAAAAAAAAAAAAAAAAGGAAATATTTCAGGGAATTTTTATTTGCATACTTGAAATAAAAAACTAATCTTAACATGCTCAGTTTCAGTCATCACTTATTTATTACTGTTGTACATACATTATTCATGTGCTATGACTGCCTGTATTAACTGAAGTCAATACCCAGCCTATTTCCTGCTTTGTCCAAAACTTAACCTATGTGAGATAGCCTGGAGTGACTTTTACATTTGTAGTGAGAATACAGGTAGCTACATGAAATAAATGCATTTGGCAGAGCAATCAGATGGAATTCGCACAGAGTAGTGCAAGGCATAGCACAGGGGATCAATGATATATTAATATATAAAACATTAGGATCAGATCTTTCTGTCACTTTGCTTGAAAACAGGGTGCCCTGACTCATGCATACTGACAAAGGCATCACTGTGTTTATGTGTGTATATTTTTTCAGACTTTATTGTAATGGCCAGTTTCATAGAAATGAGTAAGGTTTGTGCTGCTTAATTGCAACACACTGTGGTGTAAAGTGGATGCAACTATTTAAATGATGAACATCCGTGTAGATGAGCAGTTAGCAATGAGCCGATATGGAAATCCAAGTAAGGCTAAAATGCTGAAAGCAAACCAATGAGTGACAGAGGAAGCAGTGCATTGTGGCTTATGCTGGCAGCCACATGGATGCTCCACAAACTGCACAGAGTCCTATATATATATATATATATATATATATATATATATATATATATATATATATATGTATATAGATATATGTGTGTGTGTGTGTGTGTATATATATATATATATATATATATAGATATATGTGTGTGTATGTATATATATATATATATATATATATATATATATATATATATATATATGTCCTGTGCCCTCATCAATGCACAAAAAACTCAGTCAATTACATGCCTTAATTTCCACCCATTGCAGCCACTACTGAATCTTGGATCAAACCAAGCAGCTCCAACTTTCATCACCTCCTCCCTCATGCAATTATTGGTATGACACAAGACCTGGTAATAGAAAAGCTGGATCCTGTCTATTACTATGCAAGAAACATCTTAAAACCACTCCCCTTGTCAGGCAACAACACAATAGGCACAGTCCCCAAATACGACCTCCTAAAATTCAGTACCAAGAAAAAAATGTTAATTCTTATGGCAGCATATATTCTTTCTCCTCCTTCATCACTTTCTAAATTCATATCCTTAATCTCTAAAATAGTCTCACTGAGTAACTTCAGTAAGTAAGAGCTTTGCAACAAAATTAAAAACATTTGATTATCCTGGTGGATTTCAACATTAACTTCTCAGGTCTATTCTCAAATGACATTTCTAAATTTCTAGCTAACAAGTGCCTGTTAATGCTAATCACAGAACACGCATGCCCGAATCTGTATTCTAACAACCGCTCAACTCTTGACGCACTAATCACTAACGAATCTTTAATTGTCTCTACCATTTCCATTCCTTCACGTACCTTCAGTGACCACTCACCTCTCATCTTTCAGATTTATTTTATTTATTTATTTTTATTTATTTTACATTTGTTGACCGGGCTAGTCTAACTGGATATATGTCCATTTTCAGTAGACGCCTGGGGAGATAAGCTCCAACCGTCAGCAGTGACAAAAAAAAAATACAATATATAGTAATAGTCAAGTGGATTACAGTACATTAGATACATAGTACATTAGCTAGATAGGTCAGAACAAAAGTTTTACAGAGTAATTTAATAGGTTTAAGCTAAAATTAAATACAGAGAACAAAAAACATGAAATTAAAGAATTTTTATTTTTTTTTTAGTACTACAGATAGGTGAGATAAAACAGTAGAGTAGAGAAGTATATAGAGAGCATCCGGTGAAAGAGATATCAGTCCGGGTTAGAGCGGGGATCAGCAATCTGACTCTAACATTTCTGTTCAAACTAATTTTCTTCATTTCCCAACCCACAGAAAACATTGCTAAAGTTAAAAAAAAAAATCTGTCAACCTTTCACAAGTCTATCCAACTGAATATCCAACACCTAATATAGCAGGTACGACACTAACACACATGCTCTTTCAACTCTAGGACAAATTATTCTACATGGTAAAATATCTTTTTAAGCAAAAACAAACCCTATGGTTCACCAAAGAGCTTAAATCTCTCCTCAATTAAGGGATGAAGCCTTACAGTCACTGAAATACAAGCCATGTTTCAACACTCATGCTACCTTTACCAAACTCTGGAACTTGGATAAGCCATCAATACAGGGGCACAAACAAACCATCTAAAACCAAATAACTTTCCCTCTTAAATAAACCCACTTTGGGCATGTGGTTAATCTGCTGACTAGATGCAAAGCATGTGATAGCAAATAGGTTCATAGGTTCATAGGTGTGTACTAGGCTAATGGCCCTGGAGCCTTTACAAGCCTAGCACATAGGATTAAACTGGCACCGTGCCACCCGACCTTGGTTCTCAATGCCTCTGTCGAGTAGAGCCACTGGAATGATCCCTGGGTTGAATTTTCTATTTACCATCCACTCATCAAGATTTCTTGAACAGGGCCAGTGAGGTGCTCTGTTTGACATGTATGGGAAGTCTATTCCATAGCATGGGCAGTCTCTGGGTTATGAACCTGTCCTTCCAACACATTCTGTTGATTGTGGTAATGAGGTTGAGGCCTCTGGAGCGTGCGGTGTGGAGGGATTGGGATTTCTTTAGATGTAGCATTTCTAATAGAGCTGGGTCAGAAATGGCTTTGTAAGTCAAGCAGAGATCGACTCTAAGTAGGCGATATGAGACAGAGAATGACTGGAGTTTTTTGAATCAGTCCATATATGACAAGTGTTTAAGGCCTAGGATCCTCTTTGTGAGGTACTTTGAAGCCTCTCCAGTTGTTGCAGGTGTCTAAGTGAGGTACATGCCAAATGGGGCATTGTACTTGATGATTGGCCTAATGAGGGAAGAGTAGAGGGAGACAATGACCACTTTCTTCCTGGATGTAAAACCCTTTGTAATGAGATGTGTCACATAGAAGGACTTTCTGACTACAGTGGCAATGTGGTGGTCAGAAGTGAGGTTGCTATCAACCTGTGTCCCCAGATCACTTATAATACCTTCTGTGTTCAGTGGACTACTATCAATGTGGTAATTCATGGGAACTGGGTTTTTCCCAAAGGTGGAAATAATCAGTCCTGCCATGTCTCGAACCCAAGACCCTGTACACCAAATTCAGGGCAATGTACCACTACACCATCTCTAAACCTAATCCAGACTCATTTAGGGTCACTCCCTTGCTCTGACTTCATGAAAGAGTTTAACAACCCTCCTCAAACAACAACAGTGAACGAGAGTGGGCAGGGTATAATGGAAGGTGAGGAAGATAAAGAGGAGAATGCTGAGTAGCACACCGAAGAAGAGTCCAAGGGAAGTCAATTTAAGTAGAAAGGAGGAGAGGAGAAATGAGAGACATGATATGACATTAAAGGCAAATGTGGTGGGGTTACCCTAAACATAAAGAATAGTGCAAGTAGGAGAGAGCATGACCAGCTTAAGATATCATGGCTTAATCTTGTTATAAGGATTTTTTTTTCTCACAGAGGGATGGGCATTGGTTGAAACTATTACTGAAATGGCTGGTAGAAGCAGAGACAAGTTGGGTGTTTAACATTTTATGGACTCCTGGTAGGATGGGGCAGACGTTAGGCCTGCTGGGCATGCGTTGTAATAGGCAGTCAAAGCACAGCCACTGTTTCCTTCTAACAGGTAGTTTATGTACTTTAATGAAATGTAAATTTGTGAACTGCAAGTTAATAGCGTTCTCTTAAAAGTTCATCAAACTATATTTTACGTTATTTTGAAATACAATAAATAAGCAGTCTTCTCATATTTCATTTGTCCTATTTTGCTTCTGTTTTAGGATAGCTGGTCATGCCAGTTGTGACTTTCACTTGCTTGCTGCCATTTACATGGCAGCATTCCATCATGAGTGTGCATGTACACACACGCGTGCGCACACACACACACACACACACACACACACACACACACACACACACACACACACACACACACACACACACACACACACACAAACTAAAGATACAGAACAAAGTTAATAAAGTCAAGAGAATGTTGACTGGAAAAAAGAAAAAGAACTTGGGCACAAATCAAATACTCAGTGCAGACTAAAGTTCACATCAGCCCTGTGTAATGCAGAAAAGGAAGCTGACTGTTAACACTGTAGCTGAACAATGAATGCTTATTATGCATATATAAAAGACAGAGAGGGAACAGAGCACAAGCTTTTAAACATGAGTTCTAAAAAGCATCTAATGAGGTGAAAACATAAGTGATGGTGTAGAAGGCAAGCAGACAACAGTGTAAAACAAAAATATTATATGATTTTACAGATACATTTTATTTATTGCTTTGTGGAATTATTTTATTTTTGGCATGCCACATAACTTTAGTTCTGTACTCCTGTAAGCAATGTTCCCATCCCAAACAGTACTTCTTAAATCAGTTTTACAGACTTTGCTATGCTGTTCATCTGGTATAACCTAAAGTGTGACTGGAAGATGCACTTTGTCTGATGGTGGTGGATATACTCTGATGGAATAAATGTCGGAAAAAGAGTGACTGCAGTGTGTTAACAAGGTAAGGGGATAGACATATATAGCAAGTAAACATAATTAAACTTTTTATAATATAATTAATAGAACCCATGTTCTAACATAGCTTATTGTCAGTAAAGAAAGATAGGATGAAGAAACACAAGAGCAAATGCGGATTAATTTGTTTGTTTAAATGTTCTTGTTTGCGGAACTCAGGTAACTACAAATGTCTTTCATTGCTATTGCATGGGCATAAAATGCAAGTGTTTCCATGGTAACCATCTTGAACACTACATTTCTCTAAGACAGAAATGTCATACTCTGAGTGCCCATGACTAAGAAGGATGAAAAAGAACAAGAAAAACAGGTGTTACATCATATATCCTTTCACATGCATCCCTATGAATGTCTCATTATTTTATTTAATGCTGAAACAGACTACATTTATTCTTTTAAAGCAAGCAAGACACAGTAATCGATAAGCAGCTCATTCTACACAAAGTCTGTCCTCTGGATTGTCCAGACAGTATTCCCAACAGCTTTTTACAGGATCTTTGCACGCTGTTGTTCAGTTGTAAGGATGAAAAGCACAGCAGGTATGCTTTGAAGAAAGGAAAGAGAAACGGAAGGAATGATGGAAGGGAGGAAAAAAAGATGGTAAGGAAAGAAGAAAGGAAAAGGCTACTAAAATTCAGAAAATTAGAAATATTCTCCAAAAGGATTGGATAGAAAGAGTTCTATCCAGGCCATCTGCAGTACTGTGGACACTAAAAAATGTATGCCTTACAAAGTTTTAGGCATTTTTCCATATAGGGTACTTTTCAATGCTCTCCATTGTTTGGCACATCCGCTATTACTTTTTTACTTTTAGAACTGCTTTTTAACCCTTATTTGTTGGTGCATGCATTTAAGATAACACTCAACTAAAAGGGAAAACTAAATTTTGCAGTATAGTAGATGTTCAGCTTATAGTTCTGTTATATCCTTTCTGCCATCATACCTGAAGCTCTTGTGCACACCAAAAAAAAATGTTCATTTATTTTCACAATATAGTTTAATTTGTAAGTGGCTGTGTACTGTATTTTTACTGTTTATCTTACTGTATTTTGTTTACACACACACACACACACACACACACACACACACACACACACACACACACACACACACACACACACACACACACAAACTCACTGAATATTACATACTCATCGAGTCTTGGTATGGCAGAAAAATATCTGACAGGAGAGTTCACTGTCTGACAATTCTGAATTCTTTTGAGCATCAGTCTTTTCCCTTGTATGACTGAGAATTTCAGCTGCAGTGGATACACATCTGTTGATTGTACACTCCAAGGATTTCATCTGATCTACATTGTTCCAATTCCTTAATCTTTATTTATGCTAACTGGGCTGCAATTTCAAGCAACCTGTTTATTCAGGACTTCTTGAAGGTTTATGTTACTTTTTTGTAAACTTTGTCTCATTTCTATGTTATTACTCTTTCGCACTTTCTTTATCTCATATTCTCTGGATCTACCAGTTTGGGACATTATTGTATAGATTTGTTAAACTGAAAATGTTTAATATAAAGCGCTTTTCGTTGCCGTACTACGGCAACTTCATCAGATAATTACACACAAGTTTCCTTCCAAGTTTAAATATTGGACCAAATCACATGATTAGCTATCAGCTGTTTTAAAACGTCACAATTCATTCAATGTACAAAAAATATAGAAAGTATAAAATTCCTTTTAAATATTAACTTGAATTCAAATAAAAACAGGCACGTTGGTAAAACCACACATATACCCAACAAAATTCCTGCATCCTTTCCATTACTATGTATGGTACAAGAATTGAAATGTTAATCAAAGTAATCTCTCATTATGAACATGTATATATAAAAACTTATGAATTGCATACATGACCCCTCTGCATATTATTGGAGAATTTATAAGTAATTCAGTATGCAGTTCCTTATTTAAAAATATACATATATAACTTTGTATGTTACATACTATTATTATTATTATTATTATTATTTTTGGTGCAATACAATACAATATTTATTTTTTGTATAATACCATAATTTTTGTTTAACACAATATTTTTTGTATAATGCAATACATGTTTGGATAAGACATCACATAATGATATAAAGTATACGGAGTGTGATGTTGTTTTAAACAAGCAATTTGTAATTAAAGCTGTTATTTAGAAATATCATAACAGCATGATGAAGGATGGTATGAGTATGTAACATACAAAGTTATATATGTATATTTTTAAATAAGGAACTGCATACTGAATTAGTTATAAATTCTCCAATAATACGCAGAGGGGTCATGTATGCAATTCATAAGTTTTTATAAATACATTTTCATAATGAGAGATTACTTTGATTAACATTTCAATTCTTGTACCATTCATAGTAATGGAAAGGATTTTTTCTGATGAAGTTCCCTTAGTATGGCAATGAAAAGTGCTTTATATTAAACGTTTTCAGTCTTTTTCATAGGTTCATAGGTTCATAGGTTTATACTAGGCTATCTGCCTTAAGGCATTTATAAGCCTAGCCCAGAGTTTTGTGGCTTACGCCACCCCTTATGTTAAAAAATACTGTGCCCATTAGTTTGTTGTGCCTCTGTCCAGCAGTGACACAGAGATGATTCCCGGGGTAAACCTACGATCTCCCATCCACCGGTCAAGATTTCTCTTGAACATAGCCAGCGAGGTGCTCTGCCTCACATGGACCGGGATTTTATTCCACAACATAGGGAGTCTCTGGGTGACAAATCTATCCCTCCAGCATGTCCTATTTATATCCGTGCTAAGGTTTAAGTCGCTTGCTCTAGAGGATCTGGTAGATTTGGATTTTTTGAGGTGGAGCATGTCCATTAATTCCGGGTTGGACATGGCCTTGTATGTCAGGCACAGGTCACCTCTGAGCAGACGGTATGCGACTGAATAGAGCTGGAGTTTCTTCAGTCTGGCAGCATATGACAGATTTTGGAGTCCCTTTATCCTTTTGGTGAGGAACTTTGGGGTCTCTCCAATTGCTGCAGGTGTCGGGTGAGATACATCCCGAATGGGGCATTGTACTCGATCATTGGTCTGATAAGTGAAGAGTACAGGGGAACAATGACCTCACTTGATCTGGATGTGAATCCCTTCATGATCAGGTGGGCAATGTAGAAGGTTTTTCTAACCACTTTAGCAATGTGAGTGTCAAAAGAAAGGCCACTGTCAACCTGGGTCCCCAGGTCCCTGATAACCTCTTCTGTGCTTAGTGGATTGCCACCTATATGGTAGCTTGGGGTTACCTTGTTTTTCCCGAAGGGTATGACTATACATTTTTTGGCATTTAACTTCAGGCCATGGCTCTGGCACCAGCTATCAGTTTCCGTGAGACCTCTCTGAAGAATATCTGTGTCCGATGTACTTTCCACTATGGCTCCCAGTTTGCAGTCATCTGCAAACTTTGTCAGTCATAGTCCTCCTATGTTTGCCTGTACTTCTGAGAAGTAGATGCCGAACAACAGGGGGCCAAGTACTGAGCCCTGTGGGACACCACTTGTGACCGGCTTGGAGTCTGACATGGCGCCAGCTTCTCTAACCCTGTGGGTTCTGTCCTTTAGCCAGTTTGCAATCCATCTTGTGACATATGGGTTTACATTTAAGCTGGTAAGTTTCTCTATAATACCCGAGTGGGGTATTGTGTCAAAAGCTTTGTAAGGTCAAGGTAGGCTGTATGGACTGCCTTTCCCTCATCAATGGCCTCGGTGACTGTTTCGAAGAAGTCGACCAAGTTCAAAAGGCATGATCTGCCCTTGACAAAGCCAAACTGGGTCGGGTCCAATGTCTGCAAGTCCCCTATGTCTTTGTTTATGAGTTCCATTATGATCCTCTCCATAGCTTTGCAGACCAGGCTTGTTAAGCTTATGGGGCAGTAATTACCAGGGTCCGTAGAGGCACCGCCTTTGTGCAGTGGGACCACAGTTGCCGTACGCCACTCCTTGGGCACGTATCCTGTGGTAAGGCTAAGATTAAACAGCTGCCTTATGTGCAGGTTTAGTTCCTCATTGAGTTCATGTAGCACACAGCCGGGGACACCATCCAGTCCCATTGATGCTGTGTTTTTAGCTTTAGAGAGAGCAGCTTTCACCTGCGCATTGGAGATGTCTGGGAGGCTGCACTCCGCTGGTGCTTCCCGGAGTTTGTTGGATAATTTTGTCTTAATTTTTTTATACAAGTTTTGTTTTTGAATCCAGTTTGTACTTAGATTTGTTAAACAACAATTTTATGCAGTTATATTTTTCTTTAGCTATATAATCAACAAATTACCACTGGAGCTCTTTTTCTCAGGGTCTCTGCCAAAAATGAACACTGAAGAAATAAAATGAATGAACACTATTTAGGTTTTCACTTGTAGATATATACATGTGTTCACTCATTTTATAATTTGTTGTTGACACACACACACCTGATGAAGTATTTACTTGGTACGAAAGCAATCTTTGTTAAAAGTGTTTCAGTTGTAAGTATTAATATTTATTCTGATAGATGTCTAGCAGTAAATCTTTTTGTTAGTCATTTTATTTAGTGAGTTAGTTTCTTAATTAATAAAGTTTGGGTTAATAGGTTAGAATTAATAAGCTGTTCTTATATATTTTAGTTTGCCTCTAGCATTTTACTTTCAGTTGTAGGTAGCACAGTCTCTGATTACACTATGCTGTTATGGGGAAGGGGGTTGGTTAAAGGAATGAGTTTAATGCTTTGATTGCTTTTAACCAAACCACCCCCTGTAACCACTCCCTCACTACAAATAACCTGATTATATAGAAACAATAAACGTTTTTCATGCTTTTCATTCGACTCAACTAGGATCGCATGTTTGTGTGTTTCAATAAAGGATATTCCATTTTTAACTCAACTGTGGACTACCTACAATTTTTAACTCAGCTGCGGACTACCTATTATTTTCTGTTTTATTATTTTGTAACACATATTTTATAGTTTGATTTTTATTGATGAACTAGGTGCTTAACATAATTCAGGAAGTGAACATCATACTATCCACACTGTGAAGTTTCTTCTTGATTAGGAATAAGGCAACTATAAGCAAGTTGCCTTTTAAACATATACAAGTGTAATAAATTCATGTTGGTTGGGGGATTAATCAAAAATACCAGCCAGTGGGCTGACAAGACATTCAGTATGACCCCTATTACTAAACAATGGGATACTTTATTAATAACAATGAGAAACTCGTAGTAACACAGAAAAATGACCAGATGAGCTAGCAAGGTAAGCAAGACAAGTGATTAAAAACAATGTTATATTAACAAATTGGTGAGCATGTGTGGCTATATGCTGCAATTCCTGTTACCGGAGGTTACAATAAAATATAATCTAACCGTGAAAGAATATGATGGCTGTGTATGAGGATGGCCCAAAAGAAGGTGGGGCCAAGGATCAATGACATCATATTCAATGGGCTAGGCAGGTGATATGCCTAGCGATGATGCAGTACAGTTGCTGGTTATCACCGTGAGGATTTTTGTTTGCAACACCAACAATCCTCTGCCTTTTGGTCAGCAAGAATTGCAGTACCTATTACCCTAAGACCAGATATGGTACATTTTGTATTACACCTTTAATGTTTGGCTGCCATTCTGTATTCCTGCTTCTGGGTCCCACTGTACAAAGCACTCCCATCCGTGCTTTCACCAAGATGGTGCTGATGTAGTGGGAATGAACTAAATGCCTCCCCCTTTGATAGGTAACCTGACTCATACACTTATTCCCATACTTCCCCAGTAAGTTCCTTCAGTGCCTGGGCCACTAATCAAAGCCTGGACTTCTAGGGTGCAAACAGGGCTTTAGCCCTCTGCAGCATGCAGCCATCTTAAGGGATTATAATATCAATTGTTAATACACAAACTAGCACAAGATCACTGTAGATCAGATAAGAAATAATGTATCATTTATTTCAATAATGTCAAAGTCTCCAAAAGAAACAGTGGTGTGCAGCCAAAATGCAGAGAATTGTCCTGTGTGAAAGCATCACGTTTCTACTATTTCACTAAGGCAAGTGGATCATAAATTAACAAAACAGATCATATTATCTATATTTTTTAGATCTTGGTTACTATATTCCTCTGCTTTGTGAGCCTACATTTGATGTACTTCACCGATGTTCTGCACATCAGTGGAGATTTCATTCCTCTTCTCTTAGTTTTCTGATCTTCAAAGCTTGCTTACAACTAAAGCCTTTTTACTGAAAAACCTACAGCATACGCTTAACGTAATGGAAATACTGAAGTGTAATTTAAACTAACATTTACAGAACAGCAGCCTGTCATTTCCAAGAGTCTTTCTTCTTTGTTTGGCAGTTATTAAACTGTATTGATTTGCTGGGACCAGCTGATATTTTTAAATGTCAGCCAACATTGAGGCTTCAACCTCTCAAGGGAAACAGGCTCAGAGGACTTCCATTTGCTTTTAAGAAAGTGATGCATTTCAGCCTCCACTTAATAATTAAAAATATACTTTTGACAGACATCTATATATAATACATGTAATATAAACAGTTGATGCTGGTCTGTGTCTAACCATATCAGCATTTATTTAAAAAGACATTTTTCCACTCTTTATAAATTGTCTGCATTAAATGATGGGCCATATGTCTGGAGATGTACATTTCTGTTAGTGGCTTCCACTAAGAATGTTTAGTAGGCATACTCATTGTCTGTGCTGTATACTACATTTGCAGAATTTATACAGTTTAACTAGTTCTAAACAAATATTTTTATTCATTGAGTCTGATAAAACTGCAGCAGTTAACTTGACAGTGGCTCTCCTGTGCCTTAGTTTCTTAGTTTCACTAAATGCAGCATAACAAAAAAAGTGCTGTTCTTCTAGAAACAGTGCTTAGCTACTTGGTCTTCTCCTTTGACCTTGACTCTGCTTATTTGCCCCTTGCAGTAAATCATAACAAGGCAAGGCTTAAAACAAGAGCTTTATCTCTCAGTATTTGCAAAGAGAAAGGCTTATGGCTTCATTTCACTCTTGCAAAAGTGCAATAGAACTTTTGTTTGTTTGTTTTGAATACTCAAGAATATAATTTTATGTAGATATAAGGATGCCAATGTAATATAAATGGTACTGATGCTTCAAAAAGCATACAGCTAAGCAGAATGCTTTTTACATCACAAAGAAATCACACAAAACTATAATTTTAAAAGCATAAAGCCCTATCATATTCATGGTGCAAATAAAAAGACATCTCTCTGGATAAATGAAAACTATGGCTAAGAGAGTGTTGTATGATTTATCTGTATGTAATCAATTTCAGATATTGACATGTTTCATAAGGCATGTGAAATTGGCCAAGATTCTAATCATTTACTTCTGTTATGCACAACAAACTATTGTGCACTGCCAAAAAACTTTTAAAAGATTATAACATGAATTATTTTTTTCCGGGCGGCCACAGTGGTGCAGTGGTTACCATTGTTGCCTCACAACAAGAGGTTCTCCGGTTCGATCCTCGGCTGGGGTACCTTCTGCGCAGAGTCTGCATGTCCTCCCTGTGGTCGCGTGGGTTTTCTCTGGGTGCTCCGGTTTCCTCCCACATCCCAAAGACATGCAGTAGGTGGATTGGACACTCTAAATTGGCCCTAGGTGTGAGTGCTTGTGTGTGCCTTATGTGGAAGGCTGGGCTGGCAACTCGTCACTGTAAAACTCCACTGCCAATCATGAGCGGACAGGTGATCTGCTGTGGCGACCCCTAACCGGGAAAAGCCGAAAGAAGAAGATAACATGAATTATTTTTTGAAACTTTGTTATGACAGGAGTGACTGGAGTTTTTCATTTTCTAATTTATAATGTGTGCTTTCCTTACAAATGTATGTATGTATATGTATATATATATATATATATATATATATATATATATATATATATATATATATATATATATCTGTGTGGGTCTGCTTTCATTGAAAGAAATGACTTTACATCGAATGTGACTTACCCAAGTCGAAATCTCCAAATCTTCAATTAACTGAAGACAAACTGCCAAAATTCTTTCCCTGTGAAAGGAACCACTTGGCCGCCATGGAAATAAACCTAAATGGATGAAAGCTAAGCTCACCAAAGTGGGGGGGGCTTTGTGTCCCATGCCCCCTACACCCCCCTTACTAAAATATATCAACTCTGAGATCACACTACACTGACGAGAGGCCAAAGTTCATCATGGTGGCCAAGTGATTCCTTTCACAGGGAAAGGATTTCGGCAGTCTATGGCTTCAGTTAACTGAAGATTCGGAGGTTTCAGCTCAGGTAAGTCAAATTCGATGTAACATAATTTTGCTCAATGAAAGTAGACCCACACACACACACGCACACACACACACACACACACACACACACACACACACACACACACATACACATATATATATATATATATATATATATATATATATTATATATATATAAAATTTCTCTATATATAAAAGGAGCATGTCTGCAATTATTTTATTTCCACTATGCTCCTCATTAAAAGCTGAAATAATTTATTATTTTTAATGTAGCAGCTCTACTGCTATGGACTGAGCTCACATGACTTAGTTTCCACACAGAGCATAAACTGATGACTGAGTTATGCATAACAAGATATTTAGGGAACAGTAATATCTATGGTGACCATATCATCATCTATTTATAGCATCTGATAATATGTACGCTGCCACCTTTAACTATCCCTACAGCTCATATGCTATGCATTGATTTGTTTCCTGTTTCACATGGTGAATGCTTTTTTTCTTGCATTGATCATTTAATCAAATATGTCTTTCCCTCAAAATTGCAAAAACAAAAAAAAATTGCCACCGCACATTTGCCATATATGCTTTGTGACATTAGAAACTTGATCTAAACTATTATCCATTTAATATATTTGGTCTTCCAGCACCATCCTGAAGACACTAAAACCAAAGTTTCTTAGTTCAACTAAAACATATTTTTAATTATTTGCTTCCATGTAACTTTTCACACCAGGGAAATTAATTATGTTACCTTTACTTTCACTCAAAACAAAAAGTAAAACAAATAAAAGTCTCAAACATTTCAGTCTTCTAACAATGACTGCCTTTAGAAGGAAGTGAATCATTTTGGCAAATTTCATCTTTTTCGTGCTTTGTTCTATTTAAACTTCTTCATAAACTACATTCTTTTCTGTCTCTTGTTAGTTATAAATTTCAAACAACTTCTCAAAAGAATGTAAAAATTAGTTAAGAGTTGCTTAAGGTTTATCAGTTACCATAAAATCTTCGCATACCTTTGTTATCTCAATGTTTCTTTCAGGTCTGACAAAATATCTGCTGCTGTTTTTCAGAACTACAGAATCTCTTCAAATGTTTTTTAGAGTTAAAAAGACATAACAACTTAAATTACTACTGTCTGCTCTACTCATATTCCTTTAAGCCAATATCTCATGTTAGGAAAAAGTGTCAAGTTGCTGCACTCATCCAAGAAGTTCAGCCCCATTAACTGTCTGTGAGCTGGGCCACAACAAGCATCTCAGCTCCTGCAAAATCAAATGATCCTCTCCCCAGCTTTCAACCCAGACACTTCATGATAGTGGTTATCAGAGGAAGGAGATAAGAGAGCAGGACACTTAGGTGGCATACAGTGATAAAGCACTGACTTAGGATCAATTAGCAACATAGGTGACTGAAGGGGTACCACTGAGGATGGGCATGCCCAGCTTGGGGGAGGGGGTTACTATGGTAATAGAGGCGAGGTAGCTTGTTGAACCTTGATGGAGAACAAGGATTTCAGAAATGGCTGGGTAGGTGGGATAGCTAGGAAGCCTGGCTGCCTTAAGTCAGAGCAGCCATGTCCTCGTATGCTGAAAGTATAATGTCATCACACCAGGGGAGGTAGGGTCTAAGAAATGTCCTTGAATGCTTCACAGCAGATGTGATGCTGCCATTGCTAGCTGTGCTTCACATTTCTACTTTCCCTCACCAACTTATGGATAGATAAGGAGGTCCCAACCTTTGCGTGTAGTCTCAAGAGCATGAGCTGGGAGCACAGGTGCAGCACAAGTAGCTAATTAGGAGTTGGAGGCATGGCAGGAGCAGAAAAAAGTGCAAGTAGAATGATTTGTCAACTCAGCCTTATGAGCAAGAGTGCATATAAATGGCTATAGTGGCTATAGAGCCAAGTGCATACCTCTCAACTGTCCATATTTTTGCAGAATGTCCAGATTTTTGCCTCATATTTTTAGTCTGTTCCTCATAAAGTTTGTGGTTGTCTGGCAAATCATTGAAGATTGAAGTCAATAATACTTAATAATGACATGCATTTGAGTTTCAGATTATATATCCTTCAGAAAATAAAGAATTCAAATCTGTTATTCTAGCAACTTTCTAAGTTTACATGAGCAATATTTAAACTCTATCCCTATTTTTGAGCCTTTGTCCCCCTCCATTATTTTAGTCTTTGTCCAGATTTCAAGTGCTGAGAGTTTGAGAAGTATGGCCAAGGGCCATATCCTTCAACTTCTTAGAGCAGGAGTTCTGGACAAAACCAAAAATCATGGCACAGAAAAAAGCTGTTATCAAGTGGCAAATGGTTCATCTAGCAGGGATGATTTCAGATGCTGTCACTTTTATATCAGAAATCAAAATTTTAACTGGCTAGTTTTTACAATGTGGTTACCCCCTTGACTTCATAGTGGGGATAAAATCAGAGGTATGTGTTAAAAGACACAACGGTTTATATAAACCTATTTTATCTCATTTTGTCTTTGTAGAGTTAATACAAAATGAAGATGATATGATGACTGGAATTGTAAAGGGGAACTTGTGCCATTACTTATACAGTTGATAGTAAGACCATAAAAGAATGTATGCTTAGAAACTGGAGTATTTTCAGAAAGGACAGTTCCCTCATAGCCCGTCTGGGTGATGAGCCTTTGTTCGTTTTCAGAAGGGACAGGTCCTTTACGCGAGTTCTTGAAAGGCCTGCTAACTTTAGTAAATGGAATTTTTTTTTCCACTGGAAAAAAGCAGGTATGTAGAATTGTGGTTTTTGTTCTTCGTGCCCACATAATAAAAAAAGTAAATCAAGTTCAAGTTAGCAATCATACAATATTTATTAATGCCTTTTATAACTGTTTAAGCTAGATAGTCATACTTTTAGCACTATACAATTTCTGTCCTGCTTTTTATGTGGGGGTGACAGGAACAGAGTTTAAAACTCAAATTCATAAGCATCTGCTTGATGTAAGGAACAAAGGAACAACAAACTACAAATGCCTTATACAGGCACATTAATACAAATCCAGATCATTGTTTTAAATTTTTAGTTGTTGATCAGGTTTTAAAAGAAGACAGAGGATTTTTTTTTTATTGATGCACATTTGTTCAAGAGCGAGTTAGAATGGCAACTTAAATTAGATGCAACAACATTTCCTGGGCTTAATGAGGCTGTTTCAATTAGTTCAGTTCTCAAGTTAATGTTTTAAGTGGCTAATTGATCCCATTTAGGTTGGTGCCATTCACCGGTGCTTTCTCAACACATGACTGTTTTATTTTTGGTATTTAAAGAACTTTTTGTCTGTTTTAAAGTCTGTTCTGATGAAGTCCTAGTAAAAATAAGATTAAAGCACTTAACTCTTTGGTTTGAATAAAGTGTTTCTTCTACCAGTCTCTGCAAGTCTCCACACCATTTTACTGCAGCAGGATTGTTATTTGTTTGATATGTGCTAGATACTTCATAAATTTTGAAAAAGTAGAAAGGCATAGTTCATACAGAGGTTTAGATCTTTAGCTCCCCATGACATTAATGGAGTTTACCTCTGAAGTATTTGTTGCTTTAAGTGTGCTCACCTTGGTGTGTTCCTATGTGGAAAGGGAATTCATTAGACAACTACTGGAATTCTGTCTAAACAATTGCTTGTGTAATTAGGATTTTTTAGTCCCTTCAGACCTCATGATTTCCATCCCAGGTCCCAGTGTCCCAGAACAATGGTGGGCCCACCAGCCATCCTCCCCTCTCCCCTGACTTACTCAAGTACTACTTGGGCTGATCATGGATCCTGAGGGTGCCCTGGGGGCTCTGCTCATCTGTGCTTCCACATAGGTTACTTTTCTTCCATTTTTTTATGCCTACCACTCCCTTTCTACATCCTACATGTTAGCTGACTGCATCAGAAGGCAACGCTCTTCTTTGGAACATAGGTTCATAGGTTCATAGGTTGGTACTAGGCTATCAGCTCTAGGGCCTATACAAGACTAGCCAAACAATTCCACGGTTATTTCTTCCCACAGTACTTACTTCCCTGGACCCCTGTCTAGCAGGGTGACTGACATGATCCCCAGTGTGAATTTCCAATCTCCCATCCAGTCGTCAAGGTTCAATTGAAAAGGGCCAAGGAGGCGCTCTGCTTGACATGTATGGGCAGTCTATTCCAGAGTATGGGGAGTCTCTGGGTCAGGAACCTATCCCTCCAGCATGTTTTGTTCATTGTGATGACAAGGTTTAGTTCCCTGGAGCATGTGGCTCTAAAGGATTGGGATTTCTTTAAGTGGAGCATGTTCAACAGCTCAGGGTTTGACATGGCCTTGTATGTTAAGCAAAGGTTGCTTCTGAGTAGACGATATGCCACAGAGTATAGCTGGAGTTTTTTAGATGGTCAGTACAGGGCATCTGCTTTAGGCTTGTGATTCTTTTAGTAAGGTATTTATGTGGCCTTTCCAGCTGTTGCAGATGTCTTGTGATGTACATACCAAATGGGGTGTTGTACTCTACAATGGGTCTAATGAGGGATGAGTACAGTGGGACAATGACCTTCTTTTTTCTGGATGCAAAGCCTTTAGTGATGAGGTGTGCCACATAGAAGGATTTTCTGACTGTTGTGGTGATGTGGTTATCGAAGGTGAGACCACTGTCCACCTGTGTCCCTAAGTCTCTCATCACACTTTTGTTATTTAGTGTACTGCTACCTATGTGGTAAGTCATGGTTACATGTTTTTTCCCAAAGAGGATAACTATATATTTCTTGGCATTAAGCTTGAGCCCATGGCTCTGGCACCAAGCATCTGTTTCTGTAAGGCCCTTTTGTAGAATATCCACATCATTTGGGGATTCAATAATGGCTCCCAGTTTGCAGTCATCTGAGAACTTTGTTAGCCAGAGTCCCTTAGTGTTGGCCTGTACTTCAGAGAAGGAAATGCCAAACAAGACCGGTTCCAGGACTGAACCCTGAGGTACTCCACTTGTCACTTGTCTGGAGCCAGCTACTTTTACAGTCTGGGTTCTGTCAGTAAGCCAGTTGGCAACCCGTCGAGTGACATAGGGATTTATACCCAGCTTAGTAAGTTTATCTATGATTCCAGAGTGGGGAATGTTGTCGAAGGCCTTGGCAAGATCCATATAGGCTGTGTGGACTGCCTTACCCTTGTCCACAGCTCTGGAGACTTATTCAAAGAAGTCAATCAGGTTCAGGAGACAAGATCGGCCCTTCATGAACCCAAACTGGGTGGGGCCCAGTGTTTGAAGGTTGCCAATGTCTTTGTTTAGAAGTCCCATGATAATGCATTCCATGTCCTTGCAGATCAGGCTTGTCAGACTGATGGGACAGTAGTTCCCTGTATCCAAGGTGGATCCCCCCTTGTGGAGTGGGATAACTGTAGCTGTGCGCCACTCAGTGAGCACGAAGCCTGAGGTGAGGCTATGATTAAACATGACACTTAGGTGAGGTGCCAGTTCATTTTGTAGTTCATGTAGTACTCAGCCCGTGATGTCATCTGGTCCCATGGATGCTGTGTTCATAGCTTTGGAGAGTGCGGTTTCTACCTGTGTGGCCGTGATTACCAGAATTTGGCAATCTTTTGGTATTGAGATGGGCCCTTTAGGGGGTGAGATGGGGTGAAGTTGGCACTAAATCGATCTGCCAGGATATTGACAATATCATTGGGATCAGTATATTTAATCCCATTCTGTTTTAGCACAGAGCAGATTTGAGCATTGCCATTTAGATTCTTGACATAACTATAGAATGCTTTGTGATTGTCTTTAGAATCTTTGGCAATTTTATTTTCGTAACTAGCTTTGGAGGATTTTATGAGGGATCTCAGCTTTTTACTGAGGCTGGTAAGGGAGTTTTTTGCATCCTGGGATTTTCCTCTTTTCTGCAACAGTTTCTTCCTTCTGTTGTATAGTTTGTTTATGGCAGGGGACCACCAGATTTTCTTCCTTTTTTTGGAGGAGAGTGTCTTGGTTCTATTTAGGATGGCATGATTCATGCACGAGTGGATGTGCTCATACAGTGCGTTAGTGTAGGATTCAGCAGTCAAACTTTCAGCTCCCGTCTGCATGGGTGCCATGAAGTTTGTCACTTCTGACTTAAGTAGCATGAACTTGGCTTTGGAGAAGTTTTTTATGGAGGTTTCCTTACTGAGGGTGGGATGTGGATGTCAAGGGTGCTTTGCTTATGGTCAAACCTGACTAATGAGGGGGTGACCACTGATGTGGAGCATCTATCTCCCATGTTGGTGATGACTAGGTCTAGGAAACATTAATTCTACATATTCATTATACATTCAAACTGGCATTCCTCAGTGAGTGCTCTACCACCCAGGACAGGCACCCCCATCCCTTCCCTGATACTCCATCAGTCACCCAAGCCACAAATCAAACTGGGGTCAGCGGGGCCGTAGTTAGGGCATTATCCCTCTATGCTAATGTAATTAGGTAGTTTTGGTACAACTGCAGAGGCTAACACCAAGGACCCGGTTTACTTTTCAGTTGAATAAATTGAACATAAATGCCTAATGTTTTTGACATATATGTGCTTTATAAATATACTATAGTCATAGCTGTATTGGTGCTTTTGTCATAATGGTTAACATTTTCATCTCGTAGACACAAAGTCCAGGGTTTGATTATGACCTCAGATTATTGGCTAAGTTTAAAATGGCCATTTAGGGTAGTTAGCCACTTAGTACTCCCCTATGAAATCATGTACCTTTTTCCATGGCTCTGTTACAATACCAGGAGTCATAGCTTACATACATCCTGGCACAGAAGAGAAGAAATCTCTGATTCTGCTAACAAAATCTATCACTTTCATTTTCACATAACAAAGATAATCTTTCCTATTTTTGTCAGTGTTTCAAAATATTGGCTGTCCTACTAGGTCAGAATAATATCTCATTCTGTAAAATACTTGTAATTGAGGGGATACCATGATACATAAATCACTGTTTTTGCCTGGCAGTTTATGATGCTCAGTAGTGTATTGGTTAAACATTTTCAAATACTTTACAACATCCATACCAAACAGCCAAAATGATATTTTTGGTGATTAAAAAGAAAATCATCACTTTGTCCCTAGGTTAACATGCCTCACTCCTGCACCCCTCTGACATTGCAGTTTGAGATTCTTGTGTTACCATAATATGCTGCTTTACTGAAGCAGTACAACTTCAAGCCTCTGTTACTTTAGGATCTGGTGATACAGCAGAATCAGCTTCTATTATTCTGAGAGCAGTAATTACATTCCTTGGAAAAGAAGAAGTGCACTTGTGAAATGGCAGAATAGGTGCTACATCTGGGGTTATTGTATTTTGGTGCATTTCCTTTTTTGAGAAATGCTGGGATCTCAGATTTGCAGTATATAATTAGCAGGTGTGCAAAGATGCATCCCACGTTCCTGGGGTTTCAAGCATGCAACATTTCCTTCGATAAGAGTGAGGTTTGTATATTTTTATGAACTCAGTTTATTTTTTGAAGTTTATCTACTTGCAATATTGGGTCTACCACTCTTCCTTTTCACAGGATTCCCTGAGTAAGTCCAATGGCACTCTAGGTTGCAGACCACATAAACGATGAAAAGGCATAAACTCCAAAGAAGACTGTAACACCTCTGTGGTCAGTATGACATAGGGCACCAGCTATTGTCAGTTTTTGTCTTCCAGATCTATCATTTTTAACAGCATTGCTTGTAATATTTTATTAAAGCCTTCAACCAGTGTATGGATGTACAGATAATAGTGTGATATATTTGTTTCATGTGTGGCAGTCAGCAGAAGGCCACCATTACTATATGTATAAAGGGTGTACCCTGGAGTACCACAAATGTATTCACTATCCTATCATTACTACAGAGTAGAACCAACTCTGGAAAAAGTCTTGCACTGACACTCTCCAGCAGACTAGCTTGTGTGTATCTGATGGTATAATAAAAATACTAATTCATAATAATCCCATTTATCCAATGTTATTGGTGTAAGCATTAATGAAACATTGTGCAGAAGCCCACTTACATTCTGACCACAATAGATACCACTTGGACACGTTGTCATAGTTCTATGGCCAAAATAACCTTTGCTTATTTATTTTACATTATTTATTTATTAATATTTTGCCCCCACCTGAAATGTCACTCTGACTGTGTTCCCATATTCCCCGCTGAGTCTTCCTAGGCACCTCCATAGCTTCTTTGCACACAGTCCTCGAGGTGCCCCTTTCATGGGATGGGTGGGTCCCCTGATTTTATGTGAAGGAGTAGAAGTCCTAGAGTCAGACAGGAAGCAAAGACCCTATGGGGAGTAGTGTTAGGAGCCATCAATCTTTGGCAGTGGCTAATTAAGATCACTAGGAGGAGGAGAAACATGAAGTGACATCACATCTGCCACTCCGTTTTCTAGGCAGCTTAGCCTCAAGGCTTCTGGCAGCTATCAAGTGTTATACAGATAATGTTTCTTTCAGAATCCTCTTTCCCTAGGATAGGAGAAAAAGGCCATTGGCCATTTTATACTACCATACTTCTGGATAGCCCTATGAACAACTGTTTACTGAATCCTTTTTAACTTTAAGATACTTTAAGATACATTTGTTGCACTTGGCTATGTGTTGATTTCAATCTCAGGATCCTATGTTTTTTTTAGCTTTTTTTGGCTACGTGACACTGTTTCGTGATTTTTTTCTTCTCTTGATAACACTGCAATGTTTGTTACTGACTGCTCTAAAATATTGACAATTTATAGTAGTCTGGAGATTTTTAGTACTCCTTGGGACACTTGTACATTATTTTAGGCTTCCCCAAATGTGAGATCCTCCTACTGATTCACCCCAAATTAGATCATGTGAAAGGGAGGTATGCCATTATTAGGTCTTCTTGCTCTTACACTGTTTCTTTATTGTTACTCAGTTCAGCCTCCTGCTTAGGACACTTTCAGCCACCATCCATGACTATTCCTGTTTTTGAATCCTCCATGAGGGTGACTGAAGTGAAATAAATTGCTGAACCAGTCCTTGTATACTGTTTAATCATCTTTATGTGGATGTTTTTACCACCCAGTTACAAAAGTCTTTAAAGTAAGCAATATCATTTCTTTTTACTTCATGATTTAACATCTGGGATACTGACCCTATGGAGTAATGAAGCTTTCCATACCCTGAAATACAAGTAAGGTTGTTTGGTATAAATACTTTTTTTAACCAGTGAAGATGAACCATACTCACCTGGTGCATGCAGTTGAGTTGACCCTTGGTAGCCAGGGCATTGGACACCATCATCAGCAAATTGTCAGAGTAAAGGAGGGATCTACTGCCCTTCCATTAACAACAATTTTATGTTTCTGCATTGACAAATGAGACACAGCTTTCTAAATAATTGGACATTCAGCAATTAAAGCAGATATTATTTTTAGTTCAACTTACATTATAGCAAAGTGAAAGTAAGCACAATGATTGTTCTACATAAAGTGCTGTTTATCATGGACTTCTCCTATAGATTACAATCTGTGTATAGATACCCTGTATTTCATGGACTCTTATTCTAAAAGACACTTTTAACTTCCAGATATCCCTCTTTACAAAATATTTTTTTTAACATCTAAGAGGCAGCTCCTTTGGTCTGAATGAGTTCAGTCCATTTCATCTTTAGAGTTTGCTCCAAAGATGATCTTTAGATTTAAAAAAACTTTTCATTTGTGTCTTACTTTTACACAAATGTCTTTAATGTCATTTATTTGTTTTAATCAGTTTCAAATTTTTGGGAAGTGGAAGGAAACCGGAATTCTTGGGGAAACACCCCTAGATATGTAATTCTAACATCTTAAGTAGTGAGCCTCTGAGCTTTACAGCTCAATCTATTACAGCCTACTGCATTGTTATTCTGGCTAACCAACTAATAACGCACCTTTTTAAATCTCAAACCAGACAATAGTATTGAGATATTACCTAGCTGACTGCAGCATTTAGACAGGAATCTCAATGACTTTATTCCTATAAGGCATCCAAGTGTTTCAGCTCTTTGTTGTATTAGTGGTTATTGCTACGCTCTTCTTCTGCTCAGTGTAATATTTCCTGCTTTACACATTCATTCTTAATCCTAACATATTTTGATATATCGTCTACTTGCTATATCACAGAATTAAGAATCCTACCTCACTTAGTGTTTTTCTTAAGCATATAAGAACCAGTTTGCAGAAGTACTTGTTTTCAGAAATGACCAAACTTATTTTAAGTGACACTGTCAGAATCTCAGTATATTATGTAAAAACCAATGGAATCAACCCTGTTTCACAGGTTACATCTCAGAATGCTATATATGAGTAAGTTTAAACAGTTCTGTTTAAATTCAATCAACAATAAGGCAGTCTAGGATGAAAAAATGTGTGTGAAATATTTTACAACTATAATATAAACCAAAACAGAAATGAAAACTCGTATACTAGACTATAAGGTAAAAGTGAAGAATAATTCAAGTGTTACAACTCAGTTATATATACTGAAGAAATATACTGAAGAAAAATTAAAGCAAGCCAGAAGCAGAAACACTGCAGCTTTAATGGGCTAACTTCTATTTGGTAGGCATTTCTTAAATGAATAGATGTATAAATAACCTATCATCTAAAATTATTGCTTTGGATAGTGTCACTAACTTCAAGAAAAAAATGAAAGTTCATTTGTTACTGAACACAGATGTAAATGTTCAGAGATACAACTTTAGTCAGACACCAGCATAGACCATAAATGCATATGTAAGACTCAAATGTTTTCATCTGTATAATTGAATAGGACTTACAGTCTATATTATATATTCAAAAGCCAAAGCTGATATTGTCGACACGAGAATAGCGAAAGCACACAACCTTGAACATGTAAATAGGGCTACTTTATAGTGGATATCCATTAAATTCTTGTAGAATTTATTTTAATTATATATATTGTGTATAAACTCTTATATTTACTCTTGTACTGTTAGATTGTCTATAATTGTGATAGCTCTTCTGTTTCCTGACTAGAAGACTTGTTTCTCATTTGCAAGTTATTTCTGGGCTCTGTTGTTCTCTGTATATTTGTTTTGCCATAAGAGCTGCTTAGCTGCTGAAAATGGTCTTGTATCAGGCCACCCACCTGGCTATCAGACAAACAAACTATAACTAAATAAATAGGATATAAATGCGTGCAAACCATTGCAACAAATGCAACATAAAAACCAGAAAGATTTTACTAGACAACACGAAGAAATAGGCTTCTTGTATAAATGTTTGTAATACTAGCAATAATTAGAATATTTCCTCACATGGAAACTTGCATGGAAAGATCAAATGTATCTTTAAACAGCCGGATTTATCCAGCAGTCTTTTAATTCATAGTGGTTTATACACAGATACTGTCAGTGTAAAAATATCCATCTCTTGCAAAAAATGAACTCAAATATGTACATTTTAACAGATGCTCAACAAAATGTACCCTACAACTTTTCCTTATATTAAGGATCTTTGAAACAAACAACATAATCTTGAATTGGTTATTATTTCTTTGCAGGTATCTGTCTTTTTTTTAAAGACTAAATTATTCTGTTCTTCTGGAAAATCACATCAAGGTTTTCCTCAGTGGGCTTTTTATTGTAAAAACTTTATAATACAATCTATTGGATATATATATATTTATATATATATTTATGTATGTATAAATACTTGAAAAAAGTCATGTGAGTATAATCTAGTAAGTGCCTTTAACCAGATGTATATTGGAGAGGAATATGGTTAAAGTAGACTTTACTAAATAAGAAACTCAATACTGTTGCCCACCATGTTTAACAAATAGTTTTATCTAGCTACACTGCATACAGAGATAAAGCCCCAGATTTTGCCATGGATGATACAAATACAACAAGCAATTGTACATATGAATTTTCCATTGCAGGCTCCTATACAGAGGCCATAGCCAAGGTGTGTGTGTGTGTGTGTGTGTGTGTGTGTGTGTGTGTGTGTGTGTGTGTGTGTGTGTGTGGAGGGGGGGGGGCAGAGTGTAGCAACAAGAAAGAAAACCCCTTAATCCTGTCAAGCCATCAAGCATGACAGAAGCACCTGTCTGACTGGAATGCCATGGCTGGTGGGCTTTCTTGCTTGGGGGTGAGTGACTTATATACAGTAAAAACAAAATAAAAATTCCAGCTCAGGATGAGAACAGTAACATATATATTAAATGATAGCTACGCTTTCACACAAATAGTGTTTTATCAAGCATAAAAACAGAACAGGATCAAAACCAACTTTAAAAGCTTACTGAGACCAGTCATGGGTTTCCAGTTAGGAAACCATCATGTTTTATATTGTCTCAATTTTAAAGCAGGTTTTAAAGAGAAATTCCCATTTGTGTTCCTGGTGTGGATTTCCTGTTTGATCTCCCATTGGTTCCTGGTACACCAAGTTATATACAGTAGATGGCGGGAAGACTTGATGATTAAAAATAAATAAATAAATGAAAGCAGCTATGACTCGGATAGCCAAGATTTTGTCTAATTAGTCCTAACAAGATTTTCATATCCAGATTACTTTCCTGCTATAAAGGCCAATATTATTGTCTCCCTAAATTGGAACAAACTCCCTCTCCATATTAGATCCAACCTTTCCTTTCCCTGTTTTAAAAAGGAGCTTAAATCCCCCCTGCTAAACTTGAAATTATGCCGTTGCCTTTACCACTTGTAGTCTTAGTCTCTACCACTGTATAACCTGTTGCATCTCCTAACATTCTTTCTTTGTTAGTACCTTCCACTTAAACTAATCTCCTGAACCCTCAGCTCTACTACTATAGTCCCCTCCCATTCTCCACACTCCACCCCCCACTTTCTATCAATGTCTGTACATTTTCCTTATTTTGAGCAATGATCATAATTTTGTTTTGACTCTTATATGTAGTAAATTTAGACCACTACTATCATTGCAACCCTTAATGTTTATAATTTTTTCTTTTGCTTTTTTCTTTATTATTAATTTCGTATTTGCATTGTTGTTTTTAATAGTTTTTGTCCTGCATGTTTATCTTTGCTTATGTTTGCCTGGGCTTTTCTCCTCAGGTCTCCACTGAAAATGGGTTGCTTAGTATCAGTGCAATGTAAATAGTTAATAACCTTTTCTTTTTTACAATTATTTTGTATTGTGATTGTTATTTAATATTTGTATATTGTCACTTTATTTTTACTTATGTTTCCTGGGGCTTTTCTCCTTGGGTCTCCACTGAAAATGGGTTTGTTTGTAAACTAAACTCAGTTGGAATAACCTGTTTAACAAATGTGAAATAAATAAATAATAAATATCAGCTCAGATGCTTTACATGGCAGTAAATAGAAGGAGGCTGGTAGGTGAATCACGGCTTCACTTAATTTGCATTTCTCTGACCCCCAGGAACAGTCATACATCAGATCACTTCAGGCAAAGTTTCAGTTGACATCTGTTCTGAAGGAAGGCCTGCTCACTCAAAAATATGTAGAAAAATATTTCTAGCTATGTAGAACATTGTTTTGTTTGTTTTATTTACTAAGCATATTTTCCCTTTATCTTTGGCATGCTAGATGTTGCATTCCTCTTTGTGTATGTAATCTGATAGGTAATTAATACATTATTAATTATTAAAGAATTTCCTAAAGAAAATAACTTTTTTGCACTTTGCAGTCACAAATCTTGCTTATTTTGTCTGTCAAGATTGCATGAAAAGGAAACAAGATATTTCTTTGAAGTTAAAGCTCTTTTAAGATGTCTGTAAGACTGAATAGGACTACAGCAAGTGAGACAAATTAATTAACAGTATTTAAGTCTGTTTGGGTGCCTAAAGTTATTTTTTAGACACTGTCATCTGTGAATTTGATTTTGTTTTCTATGCAGAAAACCATATCTCGACAGAAAATTTTGTTTTGGTTCCTTGCATCTTGAATGCAAAAATAAAACTGTTTTGCTTCTTTAATTAATGATTCCCTAAAATATCTTGTGGGGATTGATAGGACTGAACACAGGTAAAATAGTTAAGGATTAAAAATCTGACAAAATAAAAAAGGAAATAATTTGTTCTGTGTCTCAGCATTAGACTATTGATGTCACTTACTTTGACTTCAGTTATGTGGCTGTTATGACAGTTTTGAAAGCAAACACAGATTGAAATCTGTTATAAGATGTGCTACATGCTAAAAATGAAAAATACTGCCATATAAAATTTCATTAATAATGTTTATTAGCAAAGCAGTGTTTCAGCTATAGTGTCTGATTATTAGATGCTAGCAGGAAAGATGAATAATTGAATGGCTGTGTGTGTGTGTGTGTGTGTGTGTGTGTGTGTGTGTGTGTGTGTGTGTGTGTGTGTGTGTGAGAGAACTCATTGGTGGTTGGTGATTTCAATGCAAGAGGGGTGGGGGTTGCTGGAAATAAATGAATGGGGTGGGGCTCTATTGAAGGTCAAAGGTCATTATATGTGATCAAACAGCAGACAGGATCATACATTTTCATCTTCAGATTGGCTCAGTACTCACTTTTATGAACACTTTATTGACCTTATACAACTTAGATGTCAGACTGAAATATACAAGGCTAGTCACAGACAAAATGGAGCCATAGCCAAAGGACTCCATGGCTCCCCCCATTGCATAACAGCATCACTGCACCTCCCAACTGCATCTCCTCTGTCTGTGTCTTAAACTGACATATAGGTTCATAGGTTCATAGGTTCATACTAGGCTATCTGCCCGAGGGCATTTACAAGCCTAGCCATATCTTTTTTGTGCTTACCACCCCCCTTTTAGTGGGGAACTATACCCATTATTTTGCTGTGCCTCTGTCGAGCAGTGACACTGAGGTAATCATCCATTGGTCAAGATTTCTCTTGAACAAGGCCAGCGAGGTGCTCTCTGCCTCACATGTATTCTGTTCCACAGCATACAGAGTCTTTGGGGGTGATGAATCTATCCTTGTGGCTCTGATGGATCTAGATTTTTGAGGTGAAGCATATTCATCAAATCTAAGGTCACCTCTGAGCAAGCGGTGCGCATACTGAATAGAGCTGGAGTTCTTTCAGTCGGGCAGCATAGATAGATTTTTTTGACCCTTTATCCTTTTGGTGAGGAACCTCCAGCTGCTGCAAGTGTCGGGTCAGATACATTCCAAATGGGGCATTGTACTCAATCATTGGTCTGATGAGTGATGAGTAAAGGAGACTATAACCTCCCTTGATCTAGATGAGAATCCCTTCATGATAAGGTGGGCAATGTAGAAGGTCTTCCTAACTACTTTAGCTACATGGGTGTCGAATGACAGACTACTATCAACCTGGGTCCCCAGGTCCCTGATAACTTCTTCTGTGCTCAGTGGATTGCCTCCAAGGGTATGACTATGCATTTTCTGGCATTTAACTTGCAGTCATCTGCAAACTTTGTCCAGCAACTCTGACCCTGTGGGTTCTGTCACTCAGCCAGTTTGCAACCCATCTTGTGATGTATGGGTTAACATTTAAGCTGATGAGTTTTCAATGATAGGTAGGCTGTATGGACTGCCTTTCCTCATCAATGGCTTTGGTGACTGTTTCAAAAGTCAACCAAGTTTAAAAGGCATGATCTGCCTTTGACAAAGCCAAACTGGGTTGGATCAAAGTCTGCAAATTCCCAATGTCTTTGAAGTGGGACCACAGTTGCAGTGCGCCACTCCCTGGCGTGTCCCCAGGTAAGAACTTGATTAAACAGCTGTCCCTAGCTGTGGGCCATCAGGTCCCATGGATGCTGTGTTTTTGTTGCACTGAACCTGTCAGCCAGTATGTTGGCAATGTCTGTAGGATCAGTAATCTTCACATCATTTTGAACTAGTTCTGAGCATAGCTAAAGAAGGCCTTATGATTGTCTTTTGAGTCTTTAGCTATTTTTCTCTCGAAATTTGCTTTGGATGATTTATCTTGTAGTAGCTTCCTCCTTTTGTTGTAGAGTTTGTTTATGGCTGGGGTCCACCAGACTGGACGCTTTGCTTTGGTACAAAGTCTTTTTTTTTTTGCTGATTGCCTTATATCAGTGCAGCCTGCAGGTGCTGACCACACTAGTCTTTAGAAGTGGATTAGTTTGTGATCTGATCTCACCAGTGAGGGTATACTTCCCGTGTTGAACATTGTGCTCCCATGTTCGTGATGATGAGATCAGTATGTTATCTCCTCTTGTGGGAATGGTGACTAGTTGTTCCATGGCATTTGAGTTTATGAATTCCAGGAACTTTGGGCTAGGGTGTTTGGGCTTGAGTAGTGTTCCCAGTCTATATTTGGGTAATTGAAGTCACCTAGTATGATGGTGTTTGGTGATACATTTATCCCTCTAGTGTTTTCAGGAAGGCCATGTGAGGTTCCTGAGTTTGTGATGGTGGCCTGTAACATGCTACTATTTGCAGAGCAGTCGTTAATTGCACCTGGATGGTCTCCGATGCATCATGCGTTGCCACCAGTCTTGAGGTGTGGGTGTCCTTGATGAATATGGATACCCTCCTTTCTTGGTATTTTCCTGATTTTGGGGTGCTCTCAGGAGCCTTGAACCAGGTTTCTGTCACAGCACAGACATCGATGTTCTCCATACTGAGAATTTGAGATTTAGACTTCTGGCATTGAGCAGCATTACCCTTAGTTTATTTCCTTTTTGTGTTCTAGGGTGGTAGGTTTAGAATTTGAGCCTTGCCTAAAAAGGCACTATGGGGGTGGGCAAGCTGGGGTTGCCAATATCCGGTGACAGGTGCAAGTGTCCAGCATGTCATCCCAGGCAGACAGATACTGGATCCCTTTGAATGACACCAGTGTTTAAGCCAATTGTTAAAGCTGATCATCTTATCTCTGTATTGTGGCATCATTCTTGGTGAAGGTAGGATACTGCTCAAGGTCAGGGTCATACCTGCCTGGGCTACATAATCAGAGAGCTCTCAATGTCTCTTTTCATTGTAGTCAGGAGAGGGTCAGGTCGAGGTCGCTTACACGTGGACAATGACTGAGTCATATTTGTACCTGCTGTTGAGAGACCTGAGTGCTTGCGTTATGTGGCGGATTCTAGCGCCCGACAGACAGCTTACTGTGACCTTCTCCTTACTCAGTCTGGTGAGCGGGACATCAGTGTGTCTGACTATGGAGTCACCAATGACTAGTGTGTCTGGCATTGTGTTTGGCCAGGGCTGTGACTGTTTGACACTCTGACTGTGAGGTCTATGTGTTGCAGGTGTTGTGTTCTGAGGTGGTGGTTTTGGGTGTCTGCTGGTGGCCTCTGCTGTTTTGGTAGATTTTGATCAGAGCTTGTGTGTTTATGTGTATGATTTGAGGTTGTAATGGTACTATGTGAGACTGGGTCTATAGTGTGTGTGGTAACCTTCCTCCTGACTGGTCTTGCCAGTCCTATGTTGAGAGAGCTCAGCCTCCAGTTTGGCCATAGTTGCATCATCTCTCTGTATGTTTGTGTTTTGTGGGAGGAGGAGAGGGTTGATGAGGCAATTGTAACATTGCCTCAATATTCCCAGGTTCACCAGCTGAGCAGGAGATGACACTAGCAACTGATCCCTCGACATGCTAGAAGGATAGACAAAAAACTTTAAAAAAGATTCCGGGGGATGTGAAATATATCTTGTTTCAGTTTCAGTTCAGGTACTTGAGCTAACAGAAATTGCTCCTTGTGTATATGCTGAAAATATTTTTATAAATTTTAGTTAAAGTGTATGTTGAAAATATCTTTATGATTTTTAGTTAAATATCATCACTCTGATACATTATTTCTTTCATGTTACTGCACACCTATTCTTACCATTTTAACTTTTTCCTGTATCATTTTAAAACATTATAATTGGCCACCGCACAGAACTCAAAATGCTCTCATGTGTGTCTTAAGAGTTTTTTTCTTATTACACAATTTGATAAAATGATGGCCTGAACAAAACTCATGTGAGGAAAGAAATTCTGTCATATTTTGTATTTCTATGAAAATTAAGTGCCTAAAGCTTAATGTTCAGAACTAATAAATCAGTAGTTCCCAAAAAAATTGAGATGTCAAATGCTTAAGGTCTGTAAATCATATATGGGAACAATGCCTGCTTCCCTCCCCCTCCAAAAAAAGATGGTAGCCTTCAGTTTGGTCTGTGGTGTTAAGTTAGGATGAAAGTAAAAACAGAAGTTGCCACAGGCCCAGCATTATCCATCATATAGATAGACAGATAGATATATAGATAGATAGATAGATAGATAGATAGATAGATAGATAGATAGATAGAGATACAGATATATATCTGTTTATATATCTATCTATATCTATGTATGTATATATATATATATATATATATATATATATATATATATATATATATATATACATATACACAGAGAGAAGCACACACACACACACACACACACTCACAAATTAAAAATAAAGGACATTCACAGTGCTGCTACAAATATAGATATTTAAAATAAAAGAAAATTAAATAAATAAATATAATTTGTTCTTGCACTTGAATTATTGCATGCAACCACTACTTCTTGTTTCAGTTTCAGTTCAGGTACTTGAGCTAACAGAAATTGCTCCTTGTGTATATGCTGAAAATATTTTTATAAATTTTAGTTAAAGTGTATGTTGAAAATATCTTTATGATTTTTAGTTAAATTTCACTATAAGACCAGAAAACAACTCATTTTTTAAACAGGTTTCATCACTATTTAAAGAGAAAAGAGAGCCATATTAAAAAAGATATTCAAATATAATAAATGACATAACTTAAATCGATAATGTTTAAAGGAATTTACATGGTATATTTATAACTATGCATGACAACCAAGATATGAGCCCATTTCATAGATGTCAAATTGAGTTTCATAATAAATAGTACCATTGTATACATTTTAACATATCTAACTAACAATCAAATGGAAAATAATTCTAAATAAATGCTAAAAATGCAAAGGAGGAGGATTTCTGCCATTCAGATGACTTAGTAACATTCAAGTGGATTATATCCCATCGTTATGAATGGTTTACAAAGGCACATTCTAGAGAAACATACACATTTTGTCACTTGCCTGATGCTTTTGCAATAGATACTATTTTTCCTTCTCAGCAGTACTTATTTATTTAATGCATTGTTTGCAAATTCTGTCATTGTTGCTAAAGGATTAAATCATCTGTAAATATATCTCACGGTAGAGGCTTTTTTATTTGTTTTAAGATATATTCACTGATGTCCAATTAGACACTGCTTCAGTGTAAGAGTACAGGAAGATTTTAAATAACATCGACACTTCTATTGGTAAGGAGTATAAGGGGATAGGACAGCATTGCAAAGAAGTCATATCCTTCTACTACAATGTATATTAAACCTCTCAAATCTGTACATTACTTTCAGATCATAAATCTATACTTAAATGTTGGAAAATTCCAGAAAACAATTTCACAGATACCAACATAAATGTACTATAAAGATTTGCATTAATTTCTTCCATTCAGATTAAAAAAAGAAAGTGTATTTGCATACTATAAAATGTCTCTTTCAACAAGCCCACTTATTATAAGAAGTGTAAGTTTGCCCTTTTGTGAAGAAGCTTTTGAAAGATTAAAAGAAATGTTGAATGTTATAAGATACTGTCGTAGAAAGGTTTCTATAGTCAGCTATGGCTATATGTCCTGTTGTAAATATTGTGTTACAGTTGTATTTACTTTTTTGTGTTTTAAAAACATAAAACTGTTTTTATTACTTTTTAAATATTATTGCAACTCTGCATGCTTTCAGTTAAAACTAATTTGATAAAAATACTCTAAATTTGTTTACAATTATGACAAATTATGTGTAAATATCTTATGTGTAGCATGTTAGCAATTGTTATGGAGAGTTTCTCCTCGGGCCTCTGCTGAAAATGGACAGCTCTGTCCAGTTGGACCTCCCCAGTAAACAAATGTAAAATAAATAATAAATAAATAAATTATCAGCGAGATAGCAATAAACATCATTTCCACAAGACTGTAATACAGAAGAAGTGAAAATAAAATGCCTAGTTTCATTAATTTTATTTTATTTATTCTTTGTTGACCAAATTTGTCCCACTAGGTGTATGGCCTCTTTTCAGGGGAGAACTGAGGTGTTTCTTATACTTTTGACCAGGGGATCTGAAAATGTCGCCTACTCTTGGTAGAAGGGGGGAGAGTCTGTGTGTGACGCAACTGACTTCCTGTTCCCTTTCCAGGTGTGGAGGCTGCCCTGAGGGACAGAGAGAAAACATGGCTGATTCAAATTTTACTGAAATTGAAGTGAAAGTTGGTGAAAATGCAGTTGATATGGTAGAATCACTACCAGAAATGCTCTCAAATAATTTGGGAGCAGAGAAATCATTATTTTCAAATGGAGAGGAGGTCAAGGAGGAAACAGAAGTGAATGCAGAGGGGAAAATGGATTAAAAGCAAAACTTCCAGAAAAATCTGTTTGAATCGACAGAAATAGTGGAAAAATGCACTGCTTCCACCGCTCCAGTTGAGAGGGTTGTAGTATGTTTATCTGGAGGAGATGATAAACCAGAGTGACAAAGTGGAGCTGCAGAATCCTGGAGTGAGATTATGGAGAAAACAGAAGAAGAAAATGCTTCACAGAATGTTCCAGAGGAAAACACTTAAGCTGAAACAGTGGGAGAAACTGCCAAAGAGGAGAGGGGAATAAAAGAAACAAAGAAGAAATTTATAGTTCAGGTGAGCAGTAAAAAGCAAGAAGGTGTGGATAGATCATAGCCGGCCTTAGGCATAGGCCAACTAGGCGGCCACCTAGGAAGTCACTTTAGCAAGGGCACTTTTCCAATATTTATTTGGTGTCAGTAGACCAGGATGGGGCACTGGGTGACGTGGTGGGGGCGCTGTGGTGCCAGTTTGCCTAGGGCACCAACTGACCTAAGGCCGGTCCTGGGATAGATATGAGGTATGGGGCAATGTTATAGTATAGATGGGTGTTAAAGTTGAAGAGGTATGAATTTTCATTTTAATTAACAAAGAAACATTTTGTGACTTGATATTTGATATTTGATTAGGCTATGGAATTTTTTTTTGGAGTTTATGACAAAAAGAAAACGGACTTTCCATGCTCAGAATGTGTTGTTCAACCCTTTTTAGACAAACAAAAAAGGGTGTTGATTCAGTTTAGAACTTGAAATGGAAGCAAAAGAACTGAAAGAATATCTGTTAACAAGTTAATAGTGGAAATTACAAAAATATATGTTGAAAGAGGACTATGGAATGGGGGATGGGAATGTGGAGTTAGTTTAAAAATGGAAAATGACAATATACCTAGTATTTTAATGTTCATGGTAATAGAGGTTTTGTGAAGTACAGAGGACAACCTAAAACGTGTTTTGTGGAAAGAATGATCATTTTAAGTATGTGCGAAAAAAGATGCTATTTATGTGGTTAGACAGGTCATACGCCAAGAAATGTGAATTAAAGTGTAAAAAATGTGGCAATACAAGGTATTCATGGTTAGAATGTGAAACAGAGGGATTCACTTCATAAGACTGAAAACTCAAAACACTGAAAATGAGAAAACTTTATAATATAGAAGACCAAAACACTGAAACTTCAAAACACTGAAAACTCAAAACACTGAAACTCAAAACACTGAAAACACATACCATACATATACTGAGTTAAAACAACATAAATCATAGCACTTTCCACCAAGTGTAAGCAGGGGGGCAAGCCCCCCTGCACACTCCATGTGTGGGTCTGCGACCCCCACACCCCCTGCTACTTAAATATATCAACTCCAAGATTGCACTTAGTGTAGTGATTTCTAGCTAGAAATCAATTCTTTAGAGCTTCTAGGTTGAATGTTAAGAAGGAGGATTTTGAAAGGCAAATGTTAACAACTGAATCTGAATTAGCAGAAAGAGGCTATGAGATAGATATAATAAATAGAAACTCTACCATAGTCCGGCAACTAAGGGACACTATGGCTAAACCCTATTTTTCAAATCCAGCACATAAAATAAAAAATAGTGGTAACAATAAGCTTAGAACGTGCTTTAGTTATAGCAGAGATGTTTCTTTATATACTGAAGTTATTAACAAACATTGGGATATTTTAGTTACAGATAAACAGGTCAGGGATATAGTAGGTAATAAACCACGGTTTTCATTTAGAAATAAAAGATCATTGAAAAACAGATTATGTACCAACAAACAGGATATTAATTTACAATCAATAGTTGGTACACAACCATGTGGACATTGTAAATATTGTAAGTACATTTCGACTGACAGTTCATTCAAACATCCAGATACTGGTGAGTCCTTCAATATCAGGGTTTAAGCCTCTTGTGACACCTGCCATGTGATTTACTTGGCTACCTGCTGTGTATGTAACAAGTTTTATGTAGGTAAAACTGACCGTAGTCTCAGAGAAAGAATAAGGGAACATCTTTATAACATAAAGAAATTTAATATCATAAATGCTTTAGCTAAGCATGTTAATAGTACAGATGCACAGAATATATTTAATTTTAGAGTGTTGGGTAGAAATTATATAAATATTAGACGTGGTAATATTAGGGCTAGGACTGAAGAAATAGAAGCACAGTGGATAATTAGGCTTAGAGCCAATTTTGCCCATGGTCTTAATGAATATATACCATTAAAACCTATGTTATAAAAGAGACCGTTAAATTAGGTAAAATAATGATGCAAAAAGCTTAGTATTATCTTACTATGTGCTGTTTTTACTTTAAGAAGTACTGCTTTTAAGTTTTAATTGGTGTCATATGATTTTTAATAGTTATATAAGGTGTGTCTTTTATATTTTACTTTGTATACACCTGATGAAGCTATTGTGAAAGCGCTTGTGCTGAATAAAATAGAGCTGCTCAACATTATCGATTATTGGTTGTTCCTTTATGCCAACAGGAGAATTTTATGCTATCTGGATTATTTGGAGCCAGACCTTTGCTACTGTTTTTTATATACTTTTAATATTCTTCGTTTTAAGCAAAGGTGTACAGTGTATTACAGGTATCAGCCTCTCTCATCAATTTGCCTTATCTACTTTGTTACCTGACTGCACTTGTAACATGGCTACTGGATCTGATGCAATTGAATTAGACTATGTACCTAATGTTGGTTCGAGATGGTCTGAAATGGATGTGAATCTTTTTATTTCCAAAGTGACTGACTCTGAGAATCCCCTCTATAATAACAGCTTAGTTGCTGGGACTGATAATGAACTTAATATAGACTTTTTGGCCCTAAGAAGGGATTTATTGTCTTTGGAGAAAGATTTGAGTAAATTAAAAAGAGTGCAATATGAAAAGTTTCACCTTGAAGCTAGTTTAGCAGAGAAAATCATTCCCCGTGACTTAAGAGTGCTGAAAATGCCATCCCAAGTTGACTGTGACGTTCAACTTTTGAGTGAATGGCAGAAGGTAAATATTTCAACAAGCTTGGGTTACCTGAAACTTTTGATACAATTTGCAATAAGACAGGAAGCTGCAATAATGAATGGCATCAGAACTAAATACGTTGATATTTGTAAGAAATATAATACTTATGTTTTATCCAAGCCATTGTCTGATACTATAGATAATGTCAACGTGTATTCCAGGAAGTTATTACAGATTAAATTTAATAAACTCCAAAGGGATCGTAAAGATTTTGCAGCCGGCAACATCTTTACTTGGCCACGTGACTTCGATGGTCACATACGTACCTTGGGCACTCCTACATGCGTTAATCTTACAGTTAATGGTAGAGAAGAACGAACGGAAGTTAATACAGCGTCTATGGAGGAGAATAATTTGAATAAGGAAAGTTCAGCGGTTACAACTACTGAAGCAGTAGAGGTACCTCTAGAAACACAGAATACTGAGGGAGACCGTAATGATATTATTTTAGGAGAAAAGAAAAGAACTATCACTGTAACAGCTGATGTGCATAACGTGTTCGAGGACACTACTAAATGCCTTGATTCCAAGCATTCGAATGTTCCTTTTTTAAGGGATATAAATGGACTAGGTCTACAGTTTCCCTTACCAATGAGGGAAAGATCTGTCAGCAACAGAAGAGGGAGACAATTACAGAACCAACAAAGGGGCAGGAGTACTACAAGAAACAAATGAAAAATGAACGAGGAAATGGACAGTACATACAGCATAAAGAGAGCATTCCAACATGCTCAACAAGTAAGACTTTAGTCTTTAATTTATCTAATTATTGTCTTTCAGAATGTGAGTGCAAAGTCTTGGAAAAGGGACTAACCTTTATACCGGCCACTGATATGTCTATAACAGATGCTATTTTTGATGTAAAGAAGTTTACACGCAATTTAACTTTGAAAATGTTGTTTACTGATGAACAATGTTTATCGAATGTGCATTTTAAAAGACCTAGTACATTTATACCAAAACAAAATTCATTAGTGAATGCTTTTGAACAGATATGTATATCAGACATATATAAAGTATAAGAGCAGAAAAAGAAAAGATCTGATAGGTATAAAGACTGGCATAATTTAAGTAAAGAAGAATTTAAAGCCTTGCAAGCACTTGAAAGTAATAATCAGTTGGTCATCGGACCAGCTGATAAAGGTGGTCAATTAGTAATAATGAATAGAAGTGATTATAATAAGGCAATGTTGGATATATTAAGTGACACAAAGTTTTCTGAATCCATCACTTGTTCTCAAGTAGATGATGTAGTTCATAATATTACAAGAACTATTGAGTTTTTAGAAAAGGCCTGTCTTATTAATACGTGACAAAGTATTACAAATTATTAAATCAATATATGAAAAAAATATGTGAAATTAAACATAAACAGTTGGATTGAGGAATATGTGAAAATAGAGTGTGGAATAAAACAAGGATGTCCAGCCAGCAGTGTGATATTTTCATTAGTCATGAATATAGTAGTTGTTGAAATAAATAAAATGACAAGCAATGGAGGATATAAAATGATCAAGGAGGCACAAATACTGATAATGCATACATATGCAGATGACATTGTAATAATTGCTCAAAATAATTATGGATGGAAGACATAAATGAAAAATTAAGTATTATACTAAGAAAATTGGTTTAAGTATAAATAAAGAGAAAAGTAAAGCTTTTAATTATGAAGGGATAATAGGAAGGGTAGAATGTAATGAAAAGTGTTTAGATATATTGGAGATAGTATTTGGTATAATTGAATATAAACATAAACAATGAGACAAAGTTATTAAAGGAATCAAAGAAATGATTGTTTTCTGGCACACATATAGATTTTCTTTTAAAAAGAAAGCACATTTGATAAACACTATAATATTGGTAAAAATAACCTGTGTTGCAAACATTTCCATGATACTGGTGAAGTATGAAAAAGAAATTATGATGACAATATTCCATTTATCTGGGGGTTGACTGATCCCTGTAAAGAGAGAGATTTTATATATGAAAGAAGTGCAGGGGCGGGCTGGGACTGATAACCTCAATTGTACATGAAGCCTCTTTAAATATGTATAAAGTATTAAAAGGAGTTATGAAACATAATAACAATTTGGTAGAGTCGATAATGTATGGTAAATACAAGCAACTTCGGGGAGAAATTGAAATGAAGAAAAGAAGTAAAAGTGTCATTAATGAAGAAATGAGAGAATTTCATAGTAAATTTGTGTTATGGAAACAAAAAAGGAATGTAATAGAAAATAATAGAAATGAATGGCATGTTAATATTATGATTTTTTTTTCTCTTGTTGATTAGTAGAAAGAGTTAGAAACAAGTAAGAAAAAAGCAATAATGATGATATATACAAATTATAAAATAATTAAAGAATGTAGTGATTTTGTGGAGGTTGTCCATAAGTAAATTACCAGTAATAGCAAATATGGCATATAAAAATAAACAAGATAGAATATGTAATAAGTCTAAAGAGTTTGAAACTGCAGAACATTTGTTTTTAAAATGTGAAAGAATTCAAGAGTTGTAGCAAGAAGCATGTAAGCATGATTTGGTTAAAGATTATTTGAAATTTGAAATGTTAAATATGGGCATGATAGAATATGGTTATTATGGAACAAGATCTCAAGAAAAGTCAAAGAAAATGGACGGAGTTATATTTTATGTAACATGGACAATAAGGAACAAGAGACTTAATAAGATCAAATACAATGGTAAATAGACAGACAAGAATATTGGAAAAATTTGGTTTTGATTGTGAGTGATGGATAATGCCAAAGAGTACATGTCTGTGAAGCATTCATTCATGATCTTGTGTACTGGACCTGCTCAAAGCGTCTGTCACTAGATTGTGCTCTGAGGGAGTAGAAACCATCTGAAGAGTCACTTGATAATGGATAGCTACATCCTACACCTGAAGAGCTAGCCTACAAAGAAAATAGGACATTGTGTCCCGCCTGCTTTTTGACATACCATATCACTGTGATATTGTCTGTGAAGACATTGAGTGACCTAGGATGAAAGAGGGAATGAAATGTTTGCAGACCCAGAAGCAAGGACCCTTGTCTGTTTTATGTTGATATGGTCTGACATCTGGTGAGGAGACCAGAAACCCTGAATCTTCAGGGGGCCATAGGAGGCATCCCAAACCCCTGTCTGCGGCATCTGTAAAAAGCTCCTGGGTGGGACCTGAAGCTTGAAAAGGAAGTTCTGGCTTGAGAGAGAGAGAGAGAGAGAGAGAGAGAGAGAGACAGAGACAGAGACAGAGACAGACACAGAGACAGAGACAGAGACAGAGATGATGAATCCACTGCTGAAGCTTAAGCTTGAGACAGGGAAGAAAAGGCACCAGGAACTGAAGAGGATGTCAGTGCTCAAGCCACACCGATTTGAATAGATGCCACTGAAGTTTCATTATATGGAACCTAGTGAGAGGGAGTATGGGGATTGTGGAAGCCATGCACCCTGGGACTCTGAAACATTCTCTGGCCATGGCAGATGCCAGAGGAAGATGCCAAAGGAAGAAGGGATTAAAAAATGGTCAATACAGACAGGACCTTGGGGACAGGAAGGGATGGCAACCATCTGGACCTGCATCTTAGGAAAATATGATCCTTGGAAGGCATCAGAACTGATTTCTGAAGGTGCAGGGTGGACTACAGACTGTGTAATAGGCAAGTAGTAAACTGGAGATCTTGAATCAGACTGCTGGGAGAAGGAGCTTATATAAACAAGTCATCTAAACAGGGAAATATCTGAATACTTTGAAGCCTGCAAAAAGCAATGTCAGGAGTAGGGCATTTTGTGAATACCCTTGGGGCAGTAGGGAGTACAAATGGCAAAGCAGAGAACTGAAAATGCAAGGAAGAAACAGAGAATGTAAAAATTTCCTGAAGAAAGGATGGATAGGAATGTGAAGGTATGCAACCTTGAGACCTAGAGACACCAGAAAAACCTGAGGAATTAGACGAGGAAACAATGTCTAAAGGGATAACATCTGAAATGAAGGAATCTTGGGAAAGGTGTTTAGCCATTAATGATTCAGAATTAGTCTCCATGTACCCTCCGTTCATGTGACCAAACACAGTCTGGAATAAAGACCCTTCACAAACTATGTGCTTGGATGCTGCTTTGAAAGAAATGAGAGTGAAGAACCTTTGGTAAATTAGAAAGTTGCTCCCGAGGAGGTGGATGAATGCTGGAAAAAGGAGGAAGGGACTTCCTAACCATGATTCATAGATTCATAGATTCATAGGTTAGTAGATTCATAGGTTAGCACTAACCTATGAATCTACTAACCTATGGATCTATGAATCTGAAAAGGGAGGAAGGGACTTCCTAACCATGAAATATGTCTGATGGATAATGGACAAAACCCAAGAGTCTGAGAGGATCCGTAGTGAATTTGGAAGAGACAGGGAAAGGCACAGGGACAAGTGAATTTGGCTGAGGGAAGGGGAAAGCAAACCATCACATAGAACCAGGCTTGTCCTGAAAAGAAGGTTTTCTGGAAGGCAGGAGTCTGAGTAGACATAGCACAAGGCACACACCTAGAACCTTTCTTCCCCTTAGGAGCAGGGTGAGTTTATCTACGGACAAAGCAGACTTGGAAGGATAGCTCCTCTGAAATTTAGGAATAGGAGAAACAAAAATATGTTACAGCTCCTGCAAGTCATTGACCTTGACCTGGAGGGATTTGAAAAGGTCAGTAGCATCAGCAGCAGATCCAGAAAGACTTTTGTTATCCAAAGTAGCATCCAAAAGTTTGAACTTGATGTCATCAGGCAAAGTGTGAAGACAAAGGCAAGAATAATGCTTCATGACTGAACCAAAGGCATCAGCCTGGAAGAGGTATCGGCTGCATCATAACTGCATTTGACAGAATAGTGAGCAACTTGTGAAGAGGAACCCAGCAGGGAAAGGGCCAAAACCATCTCCTCAGAGTCATGAAGTCAGAAACCAAATTAGAAACCTGAGAAAGGATAGCCATAACATACCTGGCCATATGTGTCTGGTAGTTGATGGCCCTAAATGAAAAAAGTGGCAGCAGTGTAAACATTTTTGCTCAACCTTTCCATGGCTGTACTGTCCTTATCAGAAGGCAGCAGCTTGGTGGAAGGTAGCAATGTGAATGGGTTGTCAGAAGAGACTGAGACTACAGAAGGGACAGCAGAAGGGCATTTATAAAGAAATGTGCACTCCACAGGTACCTTGTAAAACCTATCTGGCTTTTTAGGTGCAGGAGGCTGAGATTCAGGTTCTTCAGAAACTGAAGACAAGGTATCTACGAGGGCAGCCAGACCAGGAAGAACAGCAGAACATTTGGGAGACAACATGTGTAGGATCTCATAATGCCCTTTTTGAATATCCGAGACCTGGGAACAATCCCACTTAAAATAATCCATCATGTGGGCAATGGTATCCCCAAAAAAGAGCTCTTCTGAAGGCGAGTCTGGACTTAAGGAATCCTCCTCTTCTGAACTGTAGCTAAAGGGGGAAGAGATTTGGGAAGAGTAAGCTAGGGATTCTTCCCATATGTCCAGATCCTCTTCTGAAGAATCTAATTCCCTAGATGTGTTGACTGGAGTGGAAGACCGGGGGGAGCAGAAACAAAGACCCCTTCAGGTGGCTTTAAATTTACCAAAGCATTGATTAAACCTTGAGTGAAATTCTGTCATAAATGATTGGGATCCTTCACAACAGGGAAAATATGGTTCATTTTTTGTTTCTTTTTCTGTGGGCATCCTCACAAAATACCCTCAGAGGATAAGACCCCTGGTGCAACTCTATAATAATTGTAGGAATCTCCTGACTCAATAAAAATCTGAGCAATCTCCCTCAGTCCTTTGTATATTATCAGCCAATGTTTTACGTCAACATCAGGTGCAGACATTTTAAAAGCTACTGAGGATGTGAGATAAGCTGGATCCATGCTAGCCTCCAACAGGATCATGGCAGAAGAATCTGAAGCAACCACTGGATGATCTTCTAGGCTATCACCAGCCTCAAGAGTCCTTAGTTCATATCTGGTAGGTAGATTGGTCTTGCATCCAGCATTTGCTTGACAAAGCTGTTCCTGGTAACCCAAGCAAGGCAACTGGACACTGACTGACCAGTAGTTTATGGACTTATTGACTTATTGCTGTGCTTTTTGGCAGGAACACACTGGCCAAAAGAGTCACATAGACCCCTGCCAATGTTACCCTGGTTACCTGGTGTAGGTTGGAATAGGCAGGGTTGTCAACATACTCATCTTTGGCACATACATATACTGATTTTTGGCAACATTAGTCAATATGACCAAATCACCTAAAGCAAGATTTACACCATGGAATCGCTAGGCCTGACACAGCATAGCATCTGGAATCCATATTTTCCTATCTATGGGATACTGCACACCACAGTTGATGTCTATAGTGGGTGGTCTTTACAACCCTTCCCCTGATAGACATCACCTAGATAGAGTTGTTACTACTTACCATAACTCCATTCAGTTTCTGGGTAAATCTGAGATGGTAACTATTATGAAACATATGTCACAGAGGAGAACTGGATAAAGTCATAATGGGCCAACACTCTATCTTTTCAGATGGAAGGCAATGCTTTAAAAACATATGGGAATAGGAGAGATTGACTGCACTGACTATGAAAAGCTTAGAAAGGAAATTTTGGCTAGGGCTTTGATAGTATCTGACGTCCAAGCAGGAAAATTTGACAACTAGATTTTAATGTCAACATGCTACTAATAGCATAAATGAATGCTTTAAAACATATTATAAAGTTATAGATGGATCCTTATAGTAATATTAAAATGAAAATTCTAGAAATTCTAGCAGTGGATAGATTTTATTAAATGAGAACTACCTAGTAAAATGTAAAAGGTGGTGTTTCAATGATCCCAAGAAATTAGACAGCTTAGTAACTTTAGTAAAATCTTTATTAGTTAATGAAAAAGTGTTTAAAACCGCATTTTCTAAAGTTATAATAAGAAAAATTAGCAGACTGAGTAAACTTAATTCTGACATAGAGGAAAGAATCACACAGTCAGATTCAGTTCCAACAACAATGAAGAGAATACTCATGATAAAAATGTGAAAATGCACGTGCACACTACCAATTAAACTCCTCCTAGTGCAATGTGACACCACTGAAGCGAAGGTTATTGAGTCAACATTGTGCCATTATGTCAGAACCGAGTTTTTAAAAATGTACTATATTTTTGGAATTGAAAAAGGTTCAAACTTTACTGGATTCTGAATGATTACCCATGCAGGAGGCTCCTATGTATACAAACATAAACTTAATTGCAAACAAAGGGTGAAGACGATATGTGCTCATACTGATAAAAGTGAATATCTCCTCATTCATGTGGAAATTGAAACTTTTGCACTTTGTAGATGTGATTCCTGTCTTAACTCATACTCTTTTAAAAAATATATTTTTTCCATTTCAAGGCACTGTGGAAAATGTGAGATGAGAGAGCATGTATAGCCCTTGTTTGAGAGGCTGATACACACAGCAGGAAATGCAGCCATCCTGTATTAGACATTATGGGAGAAGAGCGGGAGAGTGATACTCTTACACATGTATCCAGAATCAAAACCAGAAGAGGGAAATTAGCATAGAAGCTTCGAAAGGAAACATAATCTGGTTATATTTGCGATAGTAAAAAGGATCATGTGTGTACACAAAGCTGGTCTTGGTGATGGATCATCAGAAAGCTAGTACTCACTCAACTATCCCCATTTATAACAGCCATTGGTGAAAGAGCCGTCTCGTGAACAAGCCCAGCTCCCTGGAACAGACAGTTGAAACAAAGGATCAAGAGTCTCTTACCAAGTTTAAATCACCCCTGTTTGAGCACCTCTTTAATGAAGTTGCTTGTAAATGCCTTAGGAATAATGCATAAACTCTTTAAAATTCTTAAAATTCTAAAAGAAACTTCCGATACTGCAACTATTTTCCTTTGCCATTTAACTCTTCTTACTCCTGTGTTCTTTACTTAGTCCCTAAGCCTCTCCCTGTAATCTCTGTTTTTACTCACTTCCATTTGAGCCTTTCCCCAAGGAAATTCAATTTTAAACCTATAAGAAACAATTTAATATAGCCAAACCATACTGCAGCCTATGCAAACTGATAAAAACCTAAGGTAAATCTACTACTTCATTAGAAATGTATAAAAACTATATAACTTTTTACTTTATAAAAATGGTAATATCTGTACATGAACTTTCTCAAGTTTTACAACTATGTAAACCTAACACTCTTATCATATTTGAAGTTTATAACTTGAGATTTCGCTCACTGATTATCACCTCTGAGCGGTTACCAAACAGTAAGGATATAAACAAGTAAATCCATGGAAAATGAATGTGAACTGTGAGGTACAAAGCAGCACAAGACATGTCGAAAAGGTTAAAAAAATGTCAATACAGAAACAAACTAGACAGAAACAGAAAATAAATGGCATTTAAGTGAGAATCCTTAGAGCAAGAAAGTGGTAATGAGTGCAAAAATTGATATAGGTAAGAAAATTAACATTTCCAAACCTATTTATGTCAAAGGAGAACAAAAAGTTAAGGAAATAAGGAACTCTTAATTGGCTTGTTCAGACAGTGTAAACATTAAAGAAAATAATTATTAAGTAATATTTATTTATTTGTTTATTTATTTATTAAGGAGTATTAAGTATATGTAATAATTATGGATGTATAAATGAAATGCATAAAATAAAATGTTTTTAAGTTATATACAATATATGCTAACAATACATATATATATATATATATATATATATATATATATATATATATATATATGGAAATAATATTTATGCACAAATAACATCTATTGAGATTTTTATATATTTATATATATACATTTGTACAAAATATATGTTTTTAATTTTTTTTATATATTTTTAATGTTTTTGACATATATATATATATATATATATATATATATATATATATATATATATATATAGTGTTAATTATTATATTTATGAATTTACTTGGATAAAATGTATTGGCGGATTGTTAAATTGTTTAATTGATTGAAGGTGTTGGGTCTATTTAAATAAATGGTGCAAACTTTGTTGTTGTATCTACTTCTCTGAAGTACAGGCTGACACAGAAGGCCTCTGGCTGACGAAGTTCGCAGATGACTGCAAACTAGGAGTCATAGTCAAGTCCCCAAATGATGTGGATTTCCTACAGAAGGGCCTCACTGAGACAGATGCCTGGTGTCAGAGCCATGGCCTCAAGCTCAATGCCAAAAAGTGCAGTGTCATCCCCTTTGGTAAAAACTCTGTACCCATGAACTACCACATAGGCAGCAATCTACTTAACACCGAATGTGTGATAACAGACCTTGGGACCCAGGTGGACAGTAGTCTCTCCTTTGATAGTCACATCGCCACAGTAGTCAGGAAGTCCTTCTACGTGGCACACTTCATCATAAAAGGGTTCTCATCCAGGAAAAAAGAGGTCATTGTTCCCCTCTACTTGTCACTCATTAGACCCATTATAGAGTACAATGCCTCTTTTGGAATGTACCTCACAAGACATGTGCAGCAGCTGGAAAGGCCACAGAAGTACCTGACAAAGAGGATTACTGGTCTCAAACAAATGCCCTATACTGACCGCCTCAAAAAACTCCAGCTTTACTCCATAGCATATCGCCTATTCCGAGGTGATCTCTGCCTAACATATAAAGCTATGTCAAACCCAGAGCTGTTGGACATGCTACACCTAAAGAAATCCTAATCCCTCCAAGCTACACACTTTAGGGACCTAAACCTTGTCACCACAATAAACAGGACACGCTGGAGGGAAAGATTCCTGTCTCAGAGACTTCCTATACTCTGGAACAAGCTACCTATCTATGTCAAGCAAAGTTCTTCATTAGCATTCTTCAAGAAAAATCTTGATGAGTGGATGGGAAATAGGAAATACACCCCGGGGATCACTTCTGTGTCTCTGCTGGACAGTGGCACAGGAAAATAACTTTCTTGGGTGGCGTAAGCTATGGTACCTTGCTGGCTAGGCTTACTTAGGCCCATGGGCTGATAGCCTATTACCTACCTATGAACCTATGAACCTATGATGATGTTTCTGTGGTAGGAAATAAAAGCACTTAGTCCATTTGCTTTTTACTTGAATTTACTGTCTACTGGAATAAAAAGTTTTTTGCATTAGAGGTGGCCTTTATTGTGCTGGAAAACGACGGGAGAATTTGTGGTTATTGGTGTTTTGAGACTTCAGTCATCCCAGTTGGATTATTAAACATTAAAGAAGAGGAAGAACTGCACCTGCTGTTACTCCTGTAGAAGAAGAGGAGCTTGTGAAGAAAGCATCCCTAAATTAGTAGCCTTACAAGTAAGCCAAATCAACTTTACAAAGGACTTAATCTGAAAATGACACTAAAGTAGCAGAAAATATAAATAAGGTTGTAGGGCAAGATAGTGAGCAAGATGTTTCTATTGCCTGTTATCCCTATTTTGAGATAAAAATAATATTTTATATACAGAAAGTAAAGCTAGGAAACAAATTACATCATTTGTTAGTGCTGAAGCCTTATATGATGCCAGAAACAAAGTTAATATAGAGCTACTTGACTGGAAATTCACAATATGCTACAACATACTACATGACATAGTCATCCATTCAAATGACTGGGAGTGTTACTTACCAAAACTGCAGGCCATGCTGAAATGGAAAAGACAGGTAGGCTTTGCTGTAAATTCTAAAAACATGAATTGGGGTATGTTGGAAACCATAACACTGGGATACCTTATAAGAAGAGGGTAATGCACACATAGACAAAAAAATAAAAACAGAGGACTTACAAAACTGGTCTACATTCTCCACTAAATTACAGATTCAGCCTTTTCTTGGATGACCTATGCTTAATTTTACTGTCTTACTGTGTGTTGACAGATCTTGCAGAAGGAAAAGTCATCAAAGTGCAATAGTCTTTTGAATAGATGGAGTATTCAATGAAATTAAAAGACTGCTATCTTCTGAACTACTGTTATGGGCTTCTGATTATACTAAGGAATTGACCTTGTATACAGATATATCAGAGGCTGGTTTGTGAGCAGTATTGTCCCAGGATACAACTTGAAGAATACCTTGTGTATTCCATCAGACAGACATTAAGCAAGCTGAAAAGAAATATTCAGCCATAGAAACTGAATGGTTAGCTGTGAAGTGGGCCTTTCATTTATATTAGTATTACATTCTAGGTAGGCATTTTAATGTGATAACAGATCATTCAACATTGTAATGGCTGAATAGGCAAAAGGCTGGTAGCACAAAATGAAGCCACTGGGAACTATCACTACAACTCTTCCAAAATACTGCTACTTATATACCCAGCAGGATCATAGGACTGTGGATGCTGTATAAGTCCAAAATTGATGGTTTTGTGTTGTGGAGTAGTTGTGATATCTTAATGGTGAGCAACGTGAAATGTGCATTTAAATGTATCCAGTGTTATTATATTTTTATAAAAATATCTATGCAAATTTTGAATTAGACAAAATAATAACTGCCATTTAAGCTTACTTAAATTGATATAACCTGGAAACAGAAAGGACATTTGTTCTTCATCTGAGGGTGTGTTTGTTTATTTATTTATCTGTATCTGGGGTAGTGCACTGATCAGTACTGACCAATGTCAGGCTCAGCCCATCATTATGTGTCACAACAGATGCTCTGATTGAGGATTTAGGTTTTCTGGAGGCTGATGTTCAGTCAGGCGCTATTGAGGATATGATCTGCAAGAAAGATTTGAACGGAAGGTCTATAGTTTGTGAACCTTTGTTTTGCACGCTGTTGCTGGAGAGGCTGTCTAGGCCCCAGCCTATGGTGGAGGTACCTCTATTGACCATGGATTTGCATAAAAATGACTCTTTGTAAAAATAACTTATGAAATTTATGAGAAAAGCCAGTGTGGCTGTATTTTCATTTAAACTTGACACCTATACATCCTCAACCCTTTTTCCCATTTTGCACATGGGGTCATTTCAGCACATCTCAAGCCAAGGGTTACACCAACAGTTGGCTAGCTCTGCCACAGTAGCTCATTCAAACCACTCTCTTGCACACACACGCTCTCACCTACAGCCAATTTGGTGTGTCCAGTACACCTACTGCATGTCTTTGGAATGTGGGAGGAAACCAGAGCACCCAGAGGAAACCCACATGACCGCAGGGAGGACATGCAGACTCCACACAGAAGAAACCTCAGCCGAGAATTGAACTGAATAACCTCTTGCTGTGAGGTGATAATACTATCCGCTGCACCACCATGGCCACCCTTCACCCATTCTGTTAATAAACCTGTACTTTGATATATTCCTACTTCTTTCATCTTATAAGATGGAAGCCACCCTGTACCTTACTCGTGTGTTAAATCCTACCCCACCTCTTCTCCTAATCCTACATATTACATTACTAAAACCCTTTCTCTAACAGTACCATTACCAATAAAACATTCTCACTTTTGTAGTTAGGGTTTATGATATTTTTATGATTTGTATGATTTTTATGATTTATGAGGTGTATGATGATATGATTTTTTTATTAACTTTAAGGTTTTGCTTGATATTATGAGTTTTTGATATTTCATGCTATATCTCTATTTATTTATCTATCTATATATCTATATGTATAGCTATCTATCTATCTATTAATTTATCTACACACACACACACACACACACACACACACACACACACACACACACACACACACACACACACACACTATAAAATATCAGAGTTATTAGTTTGGCCAATTTTCAGTTTCATCTGCAGAATTTGATGGCCTGTTTAATAGGAACACTGCTTTAGCAAATCCCATCTTGATATGCATGGAGATCTCAGAGGACCAAGAAGCAGTTTATTTAATCTTGCAGATGTGTAAAGAAGAAGCGCCGGCTCTGTAAATGTAAACACTTTCATGGTTTTGAATATGTACTTTATCCGTTAAGACAGGTAAATAGTGTCATTTTTTGTGTATGGGCTAGCATGGATACAGTGGAAAAAGGCTATGTATTATCTATATATATATTCATTAAGGTCACCTAAACAGTGGCAACAAGGAGTAAGTTATTGTTTGTAAAACATTTCTACTCAATGTCATTTACATAATATATATATATATATATATATATATATATATATATATATATATATATATATATATATATATTTCTGTGTTTTGTGATTTTTGTAGTGTCACTGTTTCAGTAACAATTTTACAAGGCTTTAAATGTTTTGGAATTGAATAACTGCATGTTGATTAAACAAGATATTGTTATTCATAGTAAACCTAGAAACAAGTAATAAAATTGTCCACATATATATTAAACAATATATATATATATATATATATATATATATATATATATATATAAAAAGAGATATATAATTGCTTTTCCCAGAAGTGTTGCCTTTAGTAATAACACCACCATGTCCAACTTTAACATTTACGATAATACTGAATTTATCCTCCAACTTTCTTAGAAATGTATCTATACAGGTCTCTGATAATTTAGTCACTTTGTACCCTTTCATTTAAACAGGAAGACATCTGACAAAAAAATGCTTTTTTAATTTGTTTGTGCTAATCTTAATAAGAGTGATTTGATTTTCTTATTGACTCATTCCAATTGAAGCTGACAGCATGGGCACCAACAGCTGTAAATATGGTACTAAGTAATGCAAATCAAAAATCTTATATAATGCATTTAATTTCATTACTGCTGAAGCTAAGACCAGATTTACATGCCTGCATATCAAACATCTGTGACATTAGAATGCTCCCAGTGAGGCACAAACCAGCATTTTAGCATTAATAGCTGGAACTGTAGAGCACAGATAATGATGTAGTGAGAAGTCATGAATAATTTGGCTGTCTGATTTGTTTGGAATTCAAGGTGCAAAACCAAAGAAACCATTTAAATGTGCATCACATGACGAAAAGTGTCCAGTGAGTAGAAAATACAGACCTTTTTACTGCTATGACATTGTAGCCATTAACAAATGTAATTTTTTATTACTTTGTTTTTTTTTTCTGTAATCTTATTTAGGTCAACAATCTGTATATAGCCATGTTCCCCCGTTTTTTCTATTCCTGCTCCACGTTACTGAGGGATAATTTGGTTTGTGATATGCAGTGTTTTGTTTGGAACTTTTCATCTCATCATGTTATGTCATTTTCTGAATAGAAACTGGAAGAAGCATTTACCATGTTTAACATACATGCTCCTAAGAATAGCCTAGATCAGACCTTTGGGATGGCATATTGTACTGCAATGAAAATTTCTTTTCTTTGGGCTTTCATTTACTCTTGTTTCTGCCACCACTATTTCTGTGAGCTTAAACTCACACCTATTTAGTTTTGGAATAAGCAGCTCTCCTTTCAGAAAACACATGGAAAATTCAACTTAAATTCAAAAATTCAGATTATGATGTTAGATTATAAATGGTCTTTTAAGCTGGGAGGTTTCTATAATGGTTAGGGTGCTTACCTTACAGACACAGGGTGCAGGGTTTGAGTCTCACATGGTGTAATTGCTAGCTTAAAATGGCCCATAAGTGTAGTTAGCCTAGTATTGATCTATGAACCTATAATCAGGCATGAGCCCAGCCTCTTTCCTTATACAACCAAGACATTATCATTACATTTAAAATAGTGTTGAATGTTGCTTGCAATGATCTTTACCGGATGTAAGTCTTAAACTCCCAGATGAACAACAGAGTATAAAGTCTTCTCAATGAAATGTAATGTTAACAATGTTTCAATGTCAGAGGAACAGTTTTTCATATTTGAAAATTCAAACTGAAGCCAAACTAGAAACATTTTTATAGGGCAGCCAAACTGCATAATACAATTAAGTCTTCAGCTTTAAGATGAATATAGCTAAGAAGTAATTTAGCACTGTCCTCATCACTTATCATTAATACATAATACCAGTGGGATAGAGTTTTGCTTATTGTTTGCACAAAACAACTTTATCAGTCAATTACCCAAGTGGGTCTTTCTTTTTCAAGTTATAAAACCCTCAGTTGAAGTTTAAGGTATTACTTGGAGCTAAACTTATCCATATAATCTTTTACTTAGAAATGCTATATCATTTAGGTACCAAGATTTCATTCACACTTAAAAGATGGTTCAGTACTGAAGTTAAAAATAAATGATTGAATGAATGAATTAATTAATGAATTAATAAATGAATGAATGATTAAATAAATAAACAGATATTCAAGAAAAGCGAATACTTAACTCAGCAAAACAGCAACAGAAAGCATCATGCAGTCAAACAATGCTTTAGACACTAGGCCAATTTACTGCATAGGATCATAGGATCATAAGAGGTTACTAGGATAATGGCTCTGGGGACCTTCCTAGCCTAGCCAAGAGTTTATCCCCAAAAAGAAACATCAGTCAGCACCTGTGGCCCCTGTCAATGAGGGTCACAGGAGGAATCCCTAGGACAAATTTGTGGTTTTCCATTCACTCATCAAGGTTGCGTTTGAAGAGGGTCATCGAGGTGCTTTGTTTGATGTGTACAGGAAGTCTATTCCAGAGACAAGGCAGCCTCTGGGAGACAAACCTGTCTCTCCAGCAGGTTTTGCTGATGTCACATATTAGATTCACGCCTTTTGAGCGGGTAGTGCGTGAGGAGTTAGTCTTACAGATATGGAGCATCTGTAGCAGGGCGGGGTCCACATGAACCAAAAAAATGATTGATCTTACATTTTTATCTGGGAAAAAGTAGAAAATATATCCTAAATAACCTGATAAACATTCAAAATGAAATCATAACTGCATACGTTATCTAATTTCACAAATTAACTATAAAACATTATACATTTTTCCAGGAACTACTGCTGTATAATATAGCGAGTGATGAAGTTCTAATTGTCATAATTGTGGCCCTCAGAACATCAAAATTAAAAGTGAAAATGCAGGAAACTATACAATTATGGTAAGGATACAGTACATCTGAGTATTTCCACTGCTTCTAGGAGTAGCAGTTTTAGAGTTGGGCAGATAGAAGAATCAGGGATGCATTGCAATTGCAGAACTTTAATAGCTTACCACCATATTTCAAAATTTTACATTATTTTGTTTAGAAGCTGTAGAATGATATGATGTTGCACTTTTTTGAATTTAATGAATGCTGCTTTACAGTTCTACAATAATAGTTACAGTAACAACAGCACTGATAATAGGGTTGGGAGGGTGGCTTAATGGTTAAGGTGTTTGCCTTACAAACACAAGGTACAAGGTTTGAGCCTCACAAGGATAATTGACTAGGCTTAAAATGGCTCTCGAGTGCAGTTAGCTCAGTACAAATCTATGCTATCCAATAATAATAGCAATAACAAACTCCTATGTAAATGTCTTGTCAGTGATTTTTTTAAATCTTAAGCAAAAAAAGCATACGCAGTAAATTCAGTGCTACAGATTAGAAGCTAAAAAAATTTAAATGTTCTGCTATTAATACAGTTATTCATTTTTAATTTGCATGCCAAATGTGTATGATACTTGACTATTTCTACTGAAACAACTAATAGAAGTATTTTTGCTAGACTAGCTTTAGTGCTGGTACTGTCTCTCTCTCTTATCCTGCAAAACACAGGTGTAGTACTGCCTCCATAAATAAAAACTCATTAAGAATACAAAGTAAAGATTGTGATTGAGCAGAAATATATGATAGCACCTAGACACCTCTGACAATCTAAGTTTAACATTTTTACTTTTGTATTAATTAACTTTATTTTTTCATCTAACACTCTGTTGTATAAAACATTTCAGATTACATACTGAGCCTCAAAGCAGGTTTTGCCTTGTGCACATTTACTAAAAATAACAGCATGTGTGGTACGGAAGCATCTTAATAATAAAGAACCAGTTAATAACTACCAGTTAACCAATACAAGCCACAAATGCAACTAACTAATAAACAAGTCAGCCAGTTGGCATCCCCCAGCCTGTTCCAGCCAGCAACTTATGGCCCAGGTGTGTATACCAATCCCCTCCAGATCACATGACTTAACAAAGTCAGGGTCATAACCTTTTAGCCCTTGAAGACTTGACTTTTAAAGCTGACCCACAGGTCATTCCAACCTGTTAATAACACAGGATGCCACTGAGCTAAAAGGAGGGTCCAAAGGAGAGTTGAGGCCACGAGATGACCACCCCAGATATAAATTGTACCTGTATGAGCTGGAATGGTAGTGTGGATAATCCTGCCCATGCCACGGATGGGGGAGTCTGAAAAGCCTGTCACTGAAGTGAATATATCCCACAAAAAAGGAAGCTATTTAAAGCCTTCCAATGCTCTGCCCACTATGCACTCAAAGACAATGAATTTGCAAGCAAGTTTTCTTTATAGTCAGTTCTACTATTTCTTTAATGTTAACTTGTGGGCTGATTTGGAAAATAGTTAACTGGTATTAGAGCTTGGGCCAGTATTGAATAAATGAAAAAATAAATAAACAATACAATAAATCTATTATTTTAAAGTATCTATAGATAACAACCAACACTTGTGAATAGTATACAGGAAAAGAAAAAGAAAAACAAATAGGTAGAAATCTGGCAGTCAAGTTGACAAATAGAAAGAAAACATTATTTGGACACATATGAAAAAACACCTGACATGTATCGCAGCAGCTCAAAATCTCAAAATTCCAAAGTGTTATACCTTGTAAAAGTTAACACATTCTGTGGATTCTAAAGCAGGTAATGACAATTTTTTTAAATTTGCCATAACACAAACATGTATACCTTTTATTCCTTCAGAGTTTAATATATGGATGCTTGTCACTGCAGAACAAGGACTATATCTTAATATTATACTTTGTCAGTATTACAGATCTTTGTTAATTGTTCTTGACTATTGCAGACCAGATTTACTAATTTTAAAATAAAATAAAGTGTGAAGAATCAGAGCAGCCTTATGTGGAAAGCAAATGGAATGTGTACAGACCACAAAACCTATTAGGTATATGTTTAAGCGACAGGCAGGCCTTGAGGTGATGACTCTTAGGGTGAGAGAATGGTATGGTATTTATCAGATGCAGCTTTACCACACACACACACACACACACACACACACACACACACACACACACACACACACACACACACACACACACACACACAAAACTGACATAAACCTGTATCTGTGCAAAATATTTTAAGATGTGATTTTTATTCTAGAAAACAAGTGACAAAAATGGAGAGCTAGGAAAAAATCTAACACAATGATTTTATCTGCTTTATTTATATTCCCTGTCCTACTCTTTCCTGTAAATTGTCTTTCTTCTAATGCAATTTATGCTGAATGTGACATACGAGCACTGAATAATGCTAACATTGTAACAGAATATTTTATACTATCTGCTGTCTTGGATCTTTACTGTTGGTAGTGATTATATAACATTGATATATCCTTTTTTTTCTAGTTGTCAAGTTACTAATCAGTTGGATTATGGGTTCATATCAAAGCAGCTTAAAATCTATCTTAAAGACTGAATGTATTAAGACCAAGGGAGGTGGCCATTTTAGCACACATTAGTAAGAGGGGTCATAAATCACACATGTGCTGTGTGATCTGAAGTGTTTCATGTTGTTTATATATGGCCCCTTTCATACTGGTCATACACCAGTTTATTTATATGTGAAAGCTTATCAGGAGTGTCATATAAGGACACATGTAATTTGGTATGAGATATTACTTGTAATTGAGCGGTGTGCCATTCTTCTTTGCTTATTTATTGTAAGCTTCCCTTCCCTTTCCACCAAAATGTTCATTTGTTAAAAGGTTATTCAGACAAGAGATTTTCTTTGTACATTTTACAATAAATAAGACAGTTATGTACAGTACACGTCAATTTAAAATACAAGGTCTGTCACTCTTTGAAGAGTCTGTGCCTGGTTTTCTGTTATTGTCATGTCTCTTTCATACACACACACACACACACACACACACACACACACACACACACTCAGTATAACTATCTATCCACATACAGTTTATCAGTTTATATATATGTATATAAACATGCTCCGACAGACAGACACACACACACACACACACACACACACACACACACACACACACACACACACACACACACACACAGACACACACACACACACACACACCCACACACACACACACACACACACACACACACACACACACACACACACACACACACACTCTCAGTATAACTATCTATCCACATACAGTTTATATATATGTATATAAACATGCTCCGACAGATGCTTATTCACACCAATGAATTTCATGCAGATATGAAAGTACATGTGCACATACACACACACACACACACACACACACACACACACACACACACACACACACACACACACACACACACACACAAGCCTCTGTCTTTTTATGTTTCTCGAATACATATACATACATATGAACCAAAACTAGTTACTGTAGTTATGGAGATATGGAAGACCTTTGCCAATTCCTTATGAAATAGCATGCAGGTGTTCTGTCTTCCAAAACACTTTCTAACCAGCAGAATACATTTCTTAGAAGATTTTTGCATCATCTTTTAAGGTATGCAGAATCTTTAATGCATTCATCATACCACATTAATATGCACCACATGTAACTAATTAGTGTAACATATTGAAAATCAAGTCATTAGGTATTAAGAACAGTTCATTAACATGCATTATATTTAAGCATATCAACATTAATTAGCTGTATATCATTAATATGCATTACATGTATGCCATTAATGCTTATTAAACAAGCTATTAATATGGATTATGCAGAAGCCATTAGGATAGATGAAGGCATCATTAATACAAATTACACAAAGGTTGTTAATAATGTATGAAATGCAAATCATTAATATGTATTAAATACAAGTTATTAATATGCATGAAGGGCAAGTCATTAATATGTGACATATATGGTATTGTATGACCTTGCAACAGCATGAGAGTTCAACCTCTGATGTTTCATATTATCTCAGGAATCAGATGCAAGATGCATCTCTTAGTACTTTTCTTCATAATGGTTTGAATAGTTGGGGAAACAGTTTGTCATTAACATAAGGTGGTGCTGTATCTTGCAAAGCTGCAAAGAGAAAGCAATGTTAAGTTCTGCATAAAGAAAATAATGTTATTCTGATTTCATGTGCCACGCTGCCCTTTGTGACTAAGCAGTTTAAATTCTGACACCTATGTTACGTCTTCTGACTTTTGCAACAGCTGTTTTGTGGCCCCTTAGATCTATCAGGAACATATACAGGTAGTCTGAACTGAGCCCAAATGTGCTGTGACTTTCCTTGATAATAAGTCTCTTCAAATGACTGCTATTTCAGTAAAATGCTATGAAATGTTGAAAGTGCAGCACTAAATGACAAAAGGGAAGAAATTAGTTTAACTTTCCTCACTTCAGATTTGTATGCAACACTATCAGAAAACTAAATGCCTTTTATGGGACTTTCTGGTTATCAAAAGTAAGTTATGTTTTTCTTATCCAAAGTCCTTTTAGCTGCAGCTGTGACACTATGTAAGCCTTTGCCAGAAGACATCACTGCTCTAGTCAGACATGATGTAGTAAGATTTTAAGAATTCTCATGTCATGTGTCATGATTCTGCCCTTGAAGCCTGCATGTTTCAATGCATTAAAGCCGCATTTTTGATAAATTGTCTGGCATAAGATCAATGCAGTCATCCAACAGTGAACATTACAGCCTCACAGGTTTTGATCCTCTTATTTAGTTCATAGCTGGAGTGCCTTCTTTGTGGAGTTTACACATCCTGCCTGTTACCATGTGAGTTTTTACTAGGATATTCAGTTTGTTTTCTGAAAATATTTCAAAAGCATACAGGTAAGGAAAATAACAACACTCAAACTGCCCCTAACTCTCTGTGCTCTGCTTTCATATATATTATATATCTGTTCTGCAACAGCTTTTGCATCACATCCACAAATGATTCCTGCTGCATGTCCATTGCTTGCTGTTAAAGGCCACTGAAAGAGCAGATGTCTAGGTGTACATGCACAGATGTCTGCAATGGTGGTTTTATGCATGCATGCATGGATGGATGGATGGATGATTAGATACATGGACAGTAGCTTGGATGGATGGATGGATGGATGGATGGATGGATGGATGGATGGATGGATGGATGGATGGATGGATACATGGATAGTGGCTTGGAGGGATGGATGGATGGATGGATGAATGCATGGACGGTGGCTTGGATGGATGGATGGATGGATGTATGGATGGATGGATGGATGGATGGATGGATGGATGGATGGATGGATGATTAGATACATGGATGGTAGCTTGGATGGATGGCTGATCCTGGATATATTTTAAGACTACTGATTCTAAACTATGTGTGCTTAGAAACTGATCATGTTTCAGTTCAACAAGAAAATAGTTTGACAGAACAGACAGTTCTTTTAACACTCATTTCATTACTTATATTTATAGTATTGATTAATTTGCACTTGAAAATACCTACATATAATATTATATAAACAAACAGCATAGTAATCTTTCTGCAAATCCCTATGAGCAATCACATTAGACTCTCTAAGTGCTACAGGGATCCTCTGGTCATCAGCATGCTCTGTGTTATAAAATGTAACATATAATAACATATAATCAGACAAATTAGCTGGTGAATTATCTCTTTGGTGAATATCAATTGTTTTATCCTATACTATTTTACAAGCACCACCTGTCAGTCATTCAAAGCTAATATCTAGTTTTACCTTTGTCTGATTTCATAGTAAACCCTTTAAATACATTTACAGTTCTATAAACAGTTCATTATGTGCACTTGTGTATGTGTTTTTTGAGTAGTTGAACTTACTAAGGCAGGGTTGTATGAACAAGTCTAAAGTAAAACTGCATTCAAATGATATTGAATATCTATCTTGTTCACATATTAAAAAAACATCATTCCTTTCTGAGTGGTCCAGGAGTAGCCACTCTGGCTTATGAGTTTATCACTTGAAACTGAGGCTGCCAGCATAGCTACTAAAGCCTTTTGCTTATGTATGAGATAAGCAAAGCCATGTACAAAGGAAATGTGGACTTAGTGAGAATATCAGATTGACGGTCTTCTATCACTGAAAAGGCCAGATATTAGCTGGGTTCATGTTTGCCTCCATAAGATCAGGTTTTGAGTATAAGTCAGCGGTATGTGGTATGGCCCAAATGCACAAATGATGCAAGGGAACAATGGCATCAGAATCTGTACAGCATGGCTAACATCAAGCCCTGTTACTGGTCATGATTGTTTTTATACTAGTAGATGTGAATATAATGGAAGTCAAGGCTATAAGGGCCAAACAGAGTTATTATCTAGTCTTTCTTATATCATAAGCAATAAGGACTTTCTTATGATAGTGGACACATGTTGGTCAAAATTTAGGTCATTGTCCACATAAATTCCCAAATCCCAAACAACTGGGTCACACTTAGAATTGTATTGTCAGTGTGACCATTCCCTGGGGTAGATGACTTCCCAAAGGATATAATAAATACATTTATTGGAATTTAGTTTCAGTCCATGATTTTGGTTTGGAGCAAATCTTCTAGTAGGATAGCTAAAAAATTGAGGATTCAATCTGCAATCACAGTCAATTAGAACTCTTTGGTATTGTCTTTTATTTTAGAGAAGTAGACACCATACAAAAGAGTTCCCAGCACTGAAGCCTGGGATATTAACATTTAATATTAAAGTTTGAGGGGTTGGAAATGGAGCTTGCCCCCTTCAAAGTATGTCTAAAACTATAGTGTATGCAGAAAAATTGACTTTGGCTCTAAAATACATTTAATTCTTATATATTGCCCATATTTAATATATTTCCATTCACAAATCAGGTTTCTGATGCATTGCTCATTTAGCAAAATCTATACTGGATATGATCAATCTTCTAAGGTTTGATGGCTTATAATTTGATTATCTCCAACAGAGTCAAAGTAGCATGTTACATGCTAAATAATTTGAATAAATACCAAACACTGTGACTGTAACATTTGAATTCCAACATTTATTAAAACAATGTTTTATGATTATGATGTAATTAATATGTTGGAACATTTTTAAAAGAAGAAAGCACATTTATCAAAACAGAAAATAAAGTACTACAGCTCCAGAGAGTACTCTGGCTACATTTGGTGTTATCACTATCAACTGACACAGAGATTAGCCAATTTCTAGTGACTGTTATAGACAGTTGACAATTATGGTTTGGTCATAAGAAGATAAGTTGCCCTCTGCTTTAGGTAAGATATATATATATATATATATATATATATATATATATATATCAAATAATCAAAAGATGATTGCTCAAAAAATATGATATTACCAAAAGAGAAGCAAATCACTTTCATTTCAACATTTTTTTTTCTGTGTTTGATCCAAATCCTACCTACCATGAAGGAGGCTTACCATGCTGTGTCACTAGATTATCTATAACATTTTTTTTTATTTAAACACACCTTTATTGAATTGTAACTTGTGACATAGTATAGAGCGACTATGTATGGGTATAGAGTGGCACATTATAGAGTACAATGCCCCTTTTGGTATGTACCTCACAAGACATCTACAACAACTGGAAAGGTCACAAAGAGGATTACCAGCCTCAAAGAGATGCCCTAAAACTCCAGCTTTACTCCATTGCATATGTGATCTCTGCCTTACATGCAAAGCTATGTCAAACCCAGAGCTGTTGGACATGGTCCATTTAAAGAAATCCCAATCCCTCCGAGCTACGACCTAAACCTTGTCACCACAATAAACAGAACATGCGATAGATTCCTGTCCCAGAGACTTCCCATACTCTGGAATAAACTACCTATCTATATCAAACAAAGCTCCTCATTAGCACTCTTCAAGAAAAATCTTGATGACTGTATGGGAAATAGGAAATTCACCCCGGGGATCACCTATGTGGCTCTGCTTGACAGTGGCACAGGAAAATCATTTTCTTGGGTGGCAAAAGCCAGGGTACCCTATGAACCTATGAACCTATGAACCTATAGCCAAATTTACATTTATGCAAAAGTAATCAAAATGTATTAAGAAATTAACATTTGCAAGCATTATACTTCACATACATTGCTATATATCATATAACCTATGTAACATTACATAACATATTCAATTCCTGCCCCTTTTTTAAACAAGAAACAGCTTTATTAAACTATCGCTTATGACATAAGCAATCATACATTTATATAAATGAAAACAAACCTAGCTGGAAGAATTGTACATCACAAACCGTACTAATGTGCTCCCAGTTGCAAACATTATACATCACTTATAATCTACCCAATCATTTTCAGTCAAACATTACATAACTCATTTAAGCCCTTCCTTCTTTTAAACCTCGTTACTCCCCTGTATGTACTGTTCCCACAATTCCCATTTTTTTCCTATGTAGTTTGCTCCTACCCTTTTCTAAAGATCTCAATTCCAGTTGTTTTATCTCTTTACTATATTCTCTACTTCTAATATAGTTGATTTTGATTTTGACTTCCATTTTCTAGTAATTGCTTTTTTGGCAGCCAACATAATTAGACACAGCAAGGCCTTACCATATCTAGGCAATTCCCATTCTGTATCATAGCTCTGAAAAATCATCTCCCTCATCACGCCAATCAGAGACAGTGCATCTAACAGGGAATCCTTAAAGTCCACCAACCCACCACACTCCCAGAAAATATGTTCCCAAGTACTTCTTTCTTCCCCGTCACACCTCCAACATTTGCTGTCTATCTGAGGAAAAAAATTTGGAGCCTAATTGGGGTATAAAAATATCTATGTAAACATTTCCAAGCAAAACTCCTAAATCTTCTAGATTGAGTTGCATATTTGGGAGATGTACTTATATCATCTCATTGTTTCTTTTTTAATTGCATATCCAGTTTCTCTTCCCAATCCTTCCTCTAATTGATTCTTAAAGTTGTCATGCAATATTTTATACGCTCTACTAGTGCTGGTCTTTCATTTAGGATCCCCCTATTTCTTTCTCTTTGCCTTCCTTATCAAGGATTGATAATAGGCAATCTCTAACCTGCAATTCAAATAAATGTTTTGCCTCTTCCCATTCTATTACCTTTCCCTGTCTAGTTATTTTCTACCAATATCTTGATTCCTTTGCCAATTTTCTCCAATAAATTCCATCCCCCTCCTGAATATTGTCTATATCCTTAATTGCAGTCATCCTATTGTCAGAATCTCCTTTCTCCATCCCTGTGTTGGTTTGTTTTTTTAAAAAATGGATATAATACTCTGTATGATTGGTATTCTCCTTAAAGGCTTGCATCCAAAATTCCAGTCTCTCTTTGTCTCTTGAGCTTCCCCCATGTTTTAACATCATTCCTTTCCACTTTGAATTATATTTTTCTGTTTGTGCTATGTATAGGAGCCTTAACTGTGTAGCTCTGAAATGCCCCTTCAAATTGGGTAATCCCAAACTGCCCTGTTCTACTAGAAGAATCAGCTTATCCCACTTGACTCTTGCCATCTTCCCCTCCCAGATAAAATCCTTCAGCTCTTTATTAATTGCTATCCACAACTTCTCCTCTGGTTGATAAAAATATGCCTGGCCTGCGTGTAAGACTAAAGGGACTAAAAACATGTCGACTGCTTGTATCGTACTATCCATATAACAAGGCTTCATTTTCTCCGTTTTTGTATTATCTTTTGTTTAGTCTCTTCCCACATATCCTTGGTTGCCACATCAGAATAAATTTTAATCTGTACTCCTAAATACTTCATTTTATCATATCCCCACAAATACAGATATTGCTGAACCAATTTGTGCTTGGGTACATAATTTATCACTATTGTCTCTTTGTTTTAGCTTCATTAATTTTGTATCCTGAAAACATTTGAAAACTGTCGTGTTTCACAACACTGTAATGTCTCTTTCTGGTTTTGTCAGGTATAAAATAATATCATCTGCAAATAGATACAGCTGTTCTTGACTACCATACCAATTATATCCTTGAATTTCTGAGTCCCTTATTTTCTTTGACAGTGGTTTTAAATACAATGCAAATAACAAAAGGGAAAGAGGACACCCCTGCCTTGTTCCTCTGCTGTATTAGAAATTATCAGAGAGGACCCCATTCACTTTAAATTTCACCTCAGATCCCTCATATATCCTCCTAATCAAACTTATTATGTTTCAGGATGTGCAAATGCTTCCATTGCCCTGCTCATAAAGTCCCAGCTTACTCTGTCAAATGCTTTCTCTGCATCAAGACCCACCAGTAACAGTGGTATTTTCTTACATTCTGCTTCCCCCAGGATCATCAGTGTTCTGTTAATATTGTCAAATGTTTGCTTCCCTTCCACAAAACCACACTGATCCATATCCATATATATCAATTTTGGCATTACTTTTGTCATTTTGTTAGCCATTATAAACATGAACACTTTATAATCACGGTTTAGTATTGAAATGTGCTTGTATGAAGCTCAGTCTCCAGATTTTTATCAGTTTTTTTCCCCTCCTACTTTCCAAAATTCCACAGGAATGATATCTATTCCTGGGGATTTTCCTGTAAATTGGTTATACATCACAATTTTTATCTCATCTCTTCCTATCCTAACCATTAGTAATTGAGCTTCATCTACCTCTGACCTTCACATATTTAATTGTTCCATAAACATTTCCATTTGTATAGTTTCTCTGTTTTATACAGACTTTCATAGAATTTCTAAAATATTTCTAATACTGCTACAGGATCTCTTGTTACCTTCCTTGTTATAGGCTTCCTAAGCTTGGCGACAGGCCTTTCTACTTTCTGTTGCCTGAATCATTGTGCTAAAAGTTTTTGAGCTGTTCTCTTGTTATCAAAAGCGGTTGCTTAACAACAATCTTTCTAAACTTGTACATAGTATTGAGGTAATCCCTTATTTTCTACCTAGTGTTCTGCAGTTGACCCTGTTCTTGTTCTGTGAGATTCCCCCTATTCTGCAATACTTTAACATTTGTCAGTCCCTTTAAATAATTCCTGTTACTTCTTAACCATATGTCTTTTTCTTTTATTTCCACCTTATTTTTAAATTCCACTTTAATTTTATCCCACTCCCTAGCTATATTTTCAGAAGGAATTTCTTTCCTCTCTAATAGCTCCTGAATAATCTCTACTACCCATTCCTTTAATTCCTCTCTTTCCAACAGATAGGTGGGAAAGCACCCATGTCTCATTTTTATTTCATTACCCTGTATTTTTATTTTAATTGTTATTGGTGCAGGATCTGAAATAGTTATTGGATGCATATCAAGACGTTCAATTAAATGCACATATTCCTGTGAAATGTAAATTCTGTCTAGCCTAAACCACTTTTCATATATTGGGTAATAATATGTAAATTCAATCCAAACACCTATTACTGAATTCACATCTTCTATGCCAAATATTTTCATAAATTTCTTAAAAAATCTACCTTCTTTGTTATACTTTTCCTTTTGGGTCTCCCCAGACACATCTTCATTGTTGCAAATCACATTCCAGTCCCCACCTATAAATAATAGTCCTTGCTGAAAGTTGATTATTTCTTCCAGAACTTTCTTAAGCTTCATTATAGCAGCTTTCTGTGGAATATAAAAAGAATGCCAGTGCAATCCTCCTCCCTTGCCAGTAGCCCCTTAGCACTACAAATCTGCCATGATTATTATTATCGTTTTTATCTCCTATCTTCATCTTATATCACTGCACCCTGGGGAATGATTCAGGCCATAAACTCTGTGAGTTCATTTTTACAATGAATCTTTTCACTGCATTATATCAGTCAAACACTTGGCCAACATACAGCCAGTAATTTTCCTTCAGACCCACAGCCATTTGCTCTGCAGTATACCTTCTCTCACGATGAGTATTTGGCCAATAATACCATCTTCTCTTTAATGTGACATCCATTTTTCAGTTCATTTTTTTCCCTGATTTTATGGCCATAAACTATGGCATGCAATAACTGGCTATTTCCCAGTCAACTTATCTATTAAACTCCTCAACTGATATTCGTTAGTATGACTTATCTTCACCACAGAACCAATGAGTTAGGGTCAGCTGACGATTCTACCAATAGCTGCAGAGTTATGCTTACTCATAACTTCAACGTGTCCTCTGCGAATTTCTGACCACCCAGACCTTCACCACATTGTCATGACAAATGCTCATCTTGCAAGTTTAGAGTCAGCACTGGGAAAAACTTATACAGATGTAACTTTAGAAAAGTGCTTCCTTAACTTATAGCATTCTCAGTGCTTTGTATCTGAATTGTTGTTTCTCATGGATGAACTTCTCAAGAAAGAACTCTAGCTTGTCCAAATCACTAAACATTGGTTCAACTCTGTGAGCCTATTACTTTTAAAAGTGGAATGAATTTATGAAATTTTGTCATTCACTTTCAACATTATAACTTTCTAAAAATGTAGAAAGGCTATGCACTCAGTGCAGAAAGCAAATTTCTGACTCAATAAATGCCATTCAGGCTTGGATTCAAAGCATCATCTAGCAATGTTGGTATCCCTGTATGCATCCCTTTGACAAAGATGAATGTTGCCACTTCAAATGGCCTTTTCTTCTTGAAGTATTACACAGATCTGAGTTTGCAATGAAGCTCAAGAACAAATAATTTTGCATGGAAAGAGAAAGGCAGACGGTACTCTCTCTTATTTCATCAAGTTATGAAAAGAATAGCAGCTATCATAAGCCCAAGGAAGATAAAATCAAAAGGGACCAATGTCTTTTGAATCAATACTGCCTTTAAAATGTGGTTTATATGTGACATGTCATGCCAGGTGGTATAAAAAATATTCATATGGAAAGCAAGAATCCATGTGAGCAGTTGTAATGAATATAATAATAAATAATAATACGTCATGACGGAGTACTGTTTGGAGAGATAAAAGCCTTAGGAGACTGCTCCATTTAAATTGAGGAAAACTGTACAGTATCTTATTTCTTTTCCCCTGTGACAGTCCTAACACAGACGTGACAAGGGGGATTATTAGCTCAGCCAAGGAATATCACATCAGTGCTATAGATTCTTTTTTGAAAATGTATTAGGGGAGGTAATTGTTTGGCAGGCCGGCAGGTGTCAGGTTTAATTTGCAGAGACATTATTATTTTTCAGTTTCCATACATTTATTTATTTTTTTTTCTTTTTACTGCCCTGAGCTGTTGAAAAATACACTATTAAAGGCTGTCAGTTTGCCAAATTACATTCCATAAATCATGCCGCACATAGCAGTGGCCACCGGTGAAAAAGAAAAAAAAAAATTCTCTTACCCCTCCTCTTCATGACCTTCAGTCAAATGACTACAGCTAGGAAAAAAAAAACATCAAACAACTTGTTTATAGATGGCTTTGTAACAAGAATGGAACCTTTGAAATGCAGGATAATTTGGCTTGGATAAAATACAAAACTTAACGCCTGTTTCTTTTGATTTTGGTGGAGGAAAAAAATAGAAATAATAAAGCTTGATACTGTACAGTCTTTTTATATATACATGGCCTCCCAAGGTGCTTTTTCAGACTTAAATAGTTACGTTGGCAAGTAAATTACAGGTAGGTTTGGTAACACTAGGGGAGACAATAAATAAATGAATTTGTTTTAGCCAATGCTGTTCATATAACCCATATTAAATCTTGAAGCTTTTTTACAATCCAGGATAATCAAATGTGAAGTGTTCTATTCCCAGGAGAAGTCAGAGAAAATTGAAAGAGCAATTACAGAGCAAAGATTTAAGTCTGACCAATCAGAGAACTACTTTTCACTGTGAACATTTCATCTTAATTCATTCATGAAGATTACAAGAAGAGAGGCAGGATACAGATTAGTTCTAAGGCACCACAGGAGCTGGAAAAATGTTGGAAGTCATCATGACCATAGTAAGGCTTCTGGTCTGTCACAAGTAGTACTTGGATCATTCAGTAAAGAAGTCATGGGATGTCTATACATTTTCAAAGAAATGTAACAAAACATAATAACCAGATTTTTTTTTTATTTTTATGTGCAGGTTGTTTTCTCAATTTTGGAAGGTGAACATTTCCATAGTTCTGATAAAAAGAGTCTGGGAACATGGTATTTAGGCTTCCATTAAAGCATAGTAGTGATTCTATATGGTCAGAAATTCAGCTGTACAGTAAAGCGTGGGGCTAAAAATGTGTATGCAGTGTGTAAACTCTATATTGTTGGGATGGAGATTGGAAAGCATTTACAAATGAAAAGACAGTACTAAATCTCCTCATGGAGAAAAATATTGGGCTTCAGCCTTGCATTATTTCTTCTACTGCTAAACCCCAGTGGGGAGCTATATACATAAGCTACTGCTGTTGTAACTCTAAGGTTGCCTCACCTAGAATTCACAAACATACCCATATGGAAGTCAATATAATTAACTTGCACAAGATTTCAAACACTGAAGTCAAAACTGTGAATTCAGACCAATAATACAACTATTTATTATATTTATTTATATATATATATATATATATATATATATATATATATATATATATATACATATAAACACACACACACACACACACACACACACACACACACACACACACACACACACACACACACACACACATACAAAACACTAAATCTATCTCCTTACTTAACTCTTACCCTACCCTGCAAACACCTGCACACAGACTAAATCTATCATCTTACTTAGCCCTTACTGTAAACCACAAACATGTACTTCCACCCCCATAATACAAACTCACTTACCACTTTTGGCAAAAGAGACATTAAAACAAACATTTTGAAAAACAACCCTGCATTTCACTTTATGAACATGTGATAAAGGGAATAGTACTCACGTATACATACAGATATAAATTATATATAGACACACACACACACACACACACACACACACACACACACACACACACACACACACACACACACACACACACACACACACACACACACACACACACACACACACACACACACACACACACACACACACACACACACACACACACACACACACACACACACACATCATTCAAACTTATCGTGTCTTTTTTATATACTTCCTGTAAACCCGTAGGCCCTTATGACAACCAGACACTTTTTGGGGTTGGATTCTTTAATTAAGTGACTTCCCAGCTAATTATAGACAGTATTAGAAAGGGCAACTAGTCATTAACAAAATGACACTAAGGTTGTTAATCCAAGATGTTCTGCAGTACGAAAATTAATCACCATTTGCCACTTATTATTCATATTTTCATAGTTATGTTCATATTTTTAGAACTGGGAGACCTACATGGTGTATAGTGTGAAACGCCATGGTGAGAGACAAGAAGTGTCACTGCAAATGTCCATTTATATCACATTATACTAGAGGTATTATTAGCTGTCTGTTAGTAATTATGAAAATAAGTAATATGTCCATATGTATGTCCATATGTTCTTAATACTTCAAAAACCAAGTGACTTACAAATTATTACATGGTATCGGGTGAAACCTTTGATGCTGTAAAAGAAAATGGTCTTTGATATTTGCTCTATATGTTGCTCAGCTTGAGGGATATTCAGTGTTATTTAGATTGCTAATTATACAATTAAGCATTTGCTTTCATTTTATATCTTCTTTCGGCTTTTCCCAGTTAGGGGTCACCACAGCGGATCACCTGTCCACTCATGATTGGCAGTGGAGTTTTACAGTGTCGAATTGCCAGCCTGGCGCCCAACCTTCCACAGAAGGCACACACATGCACACACTCACACCTAGGGCCAATTTAGTGTGTCCAAATCACCTACAGCATGTCTTTGGGATGTGGGAGGAAACCGGAGCACCCGGAGAAAACTCAAGCGATCACAGGGAGGACATAATACAGACTCCACACAAAAGACACCCCATCCGAGGATCAACCCAGAGAACTTCTTGCTTTGAAGCGGCAACGCTAACTGCTGCGCCACCACCATCTCAATAAATATACATTAAAAGACGAATTCCTTGCTATAAGAAAAATCAGTGATTTGAACAGATGTAAGAAAATAATAGTCTCACTTTGTAAAAGAAAGCAAATGAAAGTGCTTCAGAGATGCAGATTAAAGTGTATGTGTGGTTAGCAAAAATATTCTAACAGTATAATTCCAGGATGTACAGTTTTCAAGATATGACAATTTGTAAACGTTTACCAAAAAAATGGAATTTTGGTTTGTGTGCATTATAATAGAGTATACTATTTATGGTAAGAGTATGAATGCACTGACTATTATCACTGAAAAGAATAGTTTTAGTGATGGTATTGCCATTTGTACAGTTTTAATAGCTTGTATTGTTTACAAAATATTTACATTAGTTGATCTCACTCGTTTTAATTGGCTTTTTCAGAAAATGCTCTGGAATGCAAAGATGCGTTGGCTGTTAGAGGTGTGACACTGTACACATAGTAATGTTACATGCAGCACTTAGGCTGTTAAATACAAGACACTGACATGACAAGATCGATAATCTGCACCTCGGAAGCACTTTAATTTCCTTTCTTTTACCAAGTGAGACGATTATTTTCTTACATCTGTTCAAATCACTGATTTTTCTAATTTCTTCTGGAATGGAATTCCAATATGATGAAGTTAACTTTGTAAAGGCTTTTTTGTAGTAGCTAGGATACATAATGGTCTGGGATAATGTTAATGTTAAAGTGTCTCAAAGAGAATAATCCATTTCCCTTGAATTACATTGCTTTTCAGAAGAGAATAAACATTCTGCAGTAGTTTGCAGAAGAGTGTTTAAAAATAGTAAACTTCTTGCATTTCGTTGTAGGCAAAGGCATTTCTTTAAAGTGCTATACTGGGTGTTCTCTCTTGCAGGTTAATAAATAAATCAAAGAATTTTGTGTTTGGCGATTTGAAATTGAGAAAAGTTCTGGGGAGAGAGGAAGAGAATGATCAGAAACAGAAGTCTAGTCTGGGAACAATTAAATTGATAGTTACTGCTCACCAGATGTCAAATGTCAGAAAATTATATATTTTATATGAGAAGCTTCAGTTGTGATACTACCTTGTTAGCAATTATTTCTTTGCATTATGTATAGGATATGTATGGATCAAGAATTATTCCTAAGAATTTCTTAGAGGAAGTAAATGTTAAGCCAGTAGAACTAGTTATGGTTAAGAGTCCTAGAATGTTGTACTGGTTAACTAATTCCACAATACCTTAACTATAGAGCCTTGGCGTGTGTGTGTGTGTGTGTGTGTGTGTGTGTGTGTGTGTGTGTGTGTGTGTGTGTTATATATATAAAAGTATATGTATGTATATATATATATATATATATATATATATATATGTATATATATACACACACACACACACACACACACACATACCTATACTCTGCTCGACGGTGGCACAGAAAAATAATTTTCTTGGGTGGCAAAAGCCAGGGTACCTTTTTGTCTGGGCTTGTATATGTATATATATATATATATATATGTATATATATATATATATATATATATATATATATATATATATATATATATGTGTGTGTGTGTGTGTGTGTGTGTGTATAGTGATTTATTGCATGCATTTTATCGCCTGCTGAAATGCTGGTGTTTTGTTGGAATTATGTAATGGTCAAGCTTCATTAGACTGACTGTTATATAATTCAAAGAGCTTTCCCCTTCCTTTGAGTTTATGCACTTAATGGTAGTCGCCAATGAGTTTGTTAGACTTGCTATAGTAAATTGTGTCTTAGGTAAATCTCTGATTTGTCAACAAAACAGATAGTTGGCAGATTTGCGAGATCAACAACCCCTGGAGTTGAGGAAGGTGTCCCTTCCCCAGGGATCATGCAGTCTTGGAGTTAGTAAATATAATTAGCAGGACTGGGACGTGCAGGGGAGATTCCATCCACCTGCAAAAAAAAAATGCTTTTGAGTTTGCATGCTCAGAGGCTGTGTTCAGATATTCTGAATGTCAATTTTTGTATGTTGTCATTTGTGATATTGACATCTGAGTGTTTCAGTATATTTAAGAATTTTACATTTAGGAGTTTATGTTAATTGCATATTTTGTAGTATATTGCAATGTAAAGTAGTTTGTGCATCCATTTTAGCTAACTGATTGCTGTGCAGGCTTATACATTTTTAATAGTATGGAATTTTGGTAAGATAATTTCAGTGTAGTAATTTTTGGTAACCTTTTATCAAATGTTTATGTGTCAGTGGCTCAGTTCTTTTTGTAAATATCTTTACAGAGTCATTTTAATGAAGGGCATTTTGGATCCAAGTTTCTCAGGTTCAGTGTTGAAATTCAAATACAATTTAAAAAAAAAGTGTTTTTTCCCCATGCCTTATCAGCTTTCAAGAGTAGCCATTTTTAGAACCTCTTCCTTTACTCCATTTTTTGGAGATATTTTCCACTTCTCTGACTGGAAATACATTTTCTATTGCAGATCGCAGTAAGTGGTAAGAAAAATAATGGGCATCTTTAGGATTCTGAAGGTTGTCAAGAAGAAGGGATATGCCAGTCTAAGTGGCCTGCACTATTTTTCTCTCGTGCATTAGACATGCTCAATGAATAGGTTGCTAGTAATCATATGCCAGTTTTCCTTGCTTATTTAAAAACAAGTGTATGTGCATGTGTGTATGTGTGAGTGTGTGTCTTAACACTGATGATACTAAAAGGTAGCACAGGTCACTAGTCATGCGGAATGCACAGGATACCTTTCACACAGTTTAGCAACAGATGGAAATTATGAGGTTAATTTGCTTCTTAGACATAAGAAACTTAAGGCTATAACTAAGCAGTTGATAACATCAAGCATAAAATCAAAACCTAAGGTGAGATGTGGCCCGAGTGTATATCAGGTTTGACAGTGGGTATAAGAGTTAAGGACACCTTTTTTCAGGCTAAATATTAGCAAAACACCATGGGAATGAGAGGTAACAACTATGATTTTAATTCACCTGCCTTTTTCTATTTCACATAGTTGCCACGGTGTGATCAATGCCATATAACCCTTCCAGGGAGCCATTAGGGGGATTTTGACATGTACTCATTGATTACTGTGTGATCAATACAATATAATCCGTCCTTGGAGCCATTAGGGGGATTTTAGCTTGCATTCATTGATTACTGTGCGATCAATGCCATATAACCCTTCCTAGGAGCCATTAGGGGGATTTTAGCCTGCACTCATTGATTACTGTGTGATCAATGCCATATAATCCTTCCTGGCGGCCATTAGGGAGGTTTTAACCTGCATTAATTGATTACTGTGTGATCAATGCCATATAACCCTTCCTGGGAGCCATTAGGGGGATTTTAGCCTGCACTCATTGATTACTATGTGATCAATGCCATATAACTCTTCCTTGGGGCCAGAAGGAGGGTTTTAGCATGCAATCATTGATTACTGTGTGATCAATGCCATATAACCCTTCCTGGGGGCCATTAGGGGGGGGTTTAACCTGCACTCATTGATTACTGTGTGATCAATGCCATATAACCCTTCCTGGGGACCATTAGGGGGATTTTAACCTACACACATTGATTATTGTGCGATCAATGCCATATAACCTTTCCTGGGGGTCATTAGGGGGGCTTTATCCTGGACTCATTGATTACTGTGTGATCAATGCCATATAACTCTTCCTGGGGGCCATTAGGGTATTTTATCCTGCACTCATTGATTACTGTGCGATCAAGGCCAAATAACCCTTCCTGGGGGCCATTAGGGGGGTTTTAGCCTGCACTCATTGATTACTGTGTGATCAATGCCATGTAACCCTTCCTGGAGGCCATTAGGGGGGGTTTAGCCTGCACTCATTGATTACTGTGCGATCAATGCCATATAACCCTTCCTGGGGGCCATTAGGGGGGATATAGCCTGCACTCATTGATTACTGTGCGATCAATGCCATATAACCCTTCCTGGGGGCCACTAGGGGGGGTTTTGGCCTGCACTCATTGATTACTGTGTGATCAGTGCCGTATAACCCTTCCTGGGGGCCATTAAGGGGGTTTTAGCCTGCACTTATTGATTACTGTGTGATCAATGCCATATAACCATTCCAGGGGCCATTAGGGGGGTTTTAGCATGCACTCATTGATTACTGTGTGATCAATGCCATATAACCCTTCCTGGGGGCCATTAGGGGGGTTTTAGCCTTCACTCATTGATTACTGTGTGATTAATGCCATATAACCATTCCTGGTGGTCATTAAGGGGGTTTTACCCTTCACTCATTGATTACTGTGTGATCAATGCCATATAACCCTTCCTGGGGGCCATTAGGGGGGGTTTTAGCCTGCAGTTATTGATTACTGCGTAATCAATGCCATATAACCCTTCCTGAGGGCCATTAAGGGGGTTTTAGCCTGAACTCAGTGATTACTGTGTGATCAATGCCATATAACTCTTCTTTGGGGCCATTAGTGGGGTTTTAGCCTACACTCATTGATTACAGTGTGATCAATGCCATATAACCCTTCCAGGCAGCCATTAGGGGGGTTTTAGACTGCATTCATTGATTACTGTGTGATCAGTGACATATAACCCCTCCTGGGGGCCATTAGGGTGGTTTTAGCCAGCACTCATTGATTACTTGGTGATCAATGAATATAACCCTTCCATGTGGGCATTAGGGGGGGGGATTTGCCTGCACTCATTGATTACTGTGTGATCAATGCCATATAACCCTTCCTTGGGGCCATTAGGGGGATTTTTGCCTGCACTCATTGATTACTGTGTGATCAGTGCCATATAACCCTTCCTGGTGGCCATTTGGGGGGTTTTAGCCTGCACTCATTGATTACTGTGTGATCAGTGCCGTATAACCCCTCCTGGGGGCCATTCAAGGTTTTTAGCCTGCACTCATTGGTTACTGTGTGATCAATGCCATATAACCCTTCCTTGGGGCCATTAGGGGGGTTTTAGCCTGCACTCATTGATTACTGCATGATCAATGCCATATAACCCTTCCTGGGGGGGCATTAAGGGGATTTTAGCCTGAACTCAGCGATTACTGTGTGATCAATGCCATATAACCCTTCCTTGGGGCCATTAGGGGGGGTTTTAGCCTACACTCATTGATTACTGTGTGATCAATGCCATATAACCCTTCCATAGGCCATTAGGGGGGTTTTCGTCTACACTCATTGATTACTGTGTGATCAATTCCAAATAACCCTTCCTGGGGGCCATTTGGGGGTTTTCGGCTGCACTCATTGATTACTGTATGATCAATGCCATCTAACCCTTCCTGCGGGCCATTAGGGGGGTTTTAGCCTGCACTCATTGATTACTGCGTGATCAATGCCATATATCCCTTCCTGGGGGCCATTAAGGGGGTTTCAGCCTTCACTCATTGATTACTGTGTGATTAATGCCATATAACCCTTCCTGGTGGTCATTAGGGGTGTTTTAGCCTTCACTCATTGATTACTGTGTGATCAATGCCATATAACCCTTCCTGGGGGCCATTTGGGGGGTTTTAGCCTGCAGTTATTGATTACTGCATAATCAATGCCATATAACCCTTCCTGAGGGCCATTAAGGGGGTTTTAGCCTGAACTCAGTGATTACTGTGTGATCAATGCCATATAACCCTTCCTTGGGGCCATTAGTGGGGTTTTAGCCTACACTCATTGATTACTGTGTGATCAATGCCATATAACCCATCCAGGCGGCCATTAGTGGGGGTTTAGACTGCATTCATTGATTACTGTGTGATCAGTGCCATATAACCCTTCGTAGGGGCTATTAGGGGAGTTTTAGACTGCACTCATTGATTACTGTGTGATCAGTGCCATATAACCCTTCCTGGGGGCCATTAGGGTGGTTTTAGCCAGCACTCATTGATTACTTTGTGATCAATGCAATATAACCCTTCCTGGGGGCAATTAGGGGGAAAATTGCCTGCACTCATTGATTACTGTGTGATCAATGCCATATAACCCTTCCTCGGGGCCATTAGGGGGATTTTAGCCTGCACACATTGATTACTGTGTGATCAGTGCCATATAACCCTTCCTGGTGGCCATTTGGGGGGTTTTAGCCTGCACTCATTGATTAGTGTGTGATCAGTGCTGTATAACCCCTCCTGGGGCCATTCGAGGTTTTTAGCCTGCACTCATTGATTACTGTGTGATCAATGCAATATAACCCTTCCTTGGTGCCATTAGGGGGGTTTTAGCCTGCACTCATTGATTACTGCGTGATCAATGCCATATAACCCTTCCTGTGGGGCATTAAGGGGGTTTTAGCCTGAACTCAGCAATTACTGTGTGATCAATGCTATATAACCCTTCCTTGGGGCCATTAGGGGGGTTTTAGTCTACACTCATTGATTACTGTGTGATCAATGCCATATAACCCTTCCATGGGACCATTAGGGGGGTTTTAGCCTGCACTCATTGATTACTGTGTGATCAATGCCAAATAACCCTTCCTTGGGGCCATTGGGGGGTTTTCACCTGCACTCATTGATTACTGTGTGATCAATGCCATATAACCCTTCCTGGGGACCATTAGGGGGGTTTTTAGCCTTCACTCATTGATTACTTTGTGATCAGTGCCGTATAACCCCTCCTTGGGGCCATTCGAGGTTTATAGCCTGCACTCATTGATTACTATGTGATCAATGCAATATAACCCTTCCTTGGGGCCATTAGGGGGGTTTTAGCCTGCACTCATTGATTACTGCGTGATCAATGCCATATACCCCTTCGTGGGAGGCATTAAGGGGGTTTTAGCCTGAACTCAGCAATTACTGTGTGATCAATGCCATATAACCCTTCCTTGGGGCCATTAGGGGGATTTTAGCCTGCACTCATTGATTACTGTGTGATCAATGCCATATAACCCATCCATGGGGCCATTAGGGGGGTTTTAGCCTGCACTCATTGATTACTGTGTGATCAATGCCAAATAACCTTTCATGGGGGCTATTGAGGGGTTTTCACCTGCACTCACTGATTACTGTGTGATCAATGCCATATAACCCTTCCTGGGGGCCATTGAGGGTTTTTTTAGTCTTGACTCTTTGATTACTGTGTGATCAATGCCATATAACCCTTCCTGGGGGTCATTAGGGAGGTTTTAGCCTGCACTCATTGATTACTGTGTAATCAATGGCATATAACCCTTCCTGTGGGTCACTAAGGGGGTTTTAGCCTGAACCCAGTGATTACTGTGTGATCAGTGCCATATAACCCTTCCTTGAGGCCATTAGGGGGGTTTCAGCCTACACTCATTGATTACTGTGTGACCAATGCCATATAACCCTTCCAGGGGGCCATTAGGGGGGTTTTACCATGCACTCATTGATTACTGTGTGATCAATGCCATATAACCCTTCCTGGGGGCCATTAGGGGTATTTTAGACTGCACTCATTGATTACTGTGTGATCAGTGCCTTATAACCCTTCCTGTTCACCATTTGGGGGGTTTTAGCCTGCACACATTGATCACTGTGTGATCAATGCCATATAACCCTTCCTTGGGGCCATCAGGGGGGTTTTAGCCTGCACTCATTGATTACTGCATGATCAATGCCATATAACCCTTCCTGGGGGGAATTAAGGGGGTTTTAGCCTGAACTCATCGATTACTGTGTGATCAATGCCATATAACCCTTCCTTGGGGCCATTAGGGGGGTTTTAGCCTACACTCATTGATTACTGTGTGATCAATGCCATATAAACCTTCCATGGGGCGATTAGGGGGATTTTAGCCTGCACTCATTGATTACTGTGTGATCAAGGCCATATAACCCTTCCTGGGGGCGATTAGGGGGGTTTTAGCCTTCCCTCATTGATTACTGTGTGATTAATGCCATATAACCCTTCCTGGTGGTCATTAGGGGGGTTTTAGCCTGCACTCATTGATTACTGTGTGATCAATGCCACATAACCCTTCCTGGGGGCCATTAGGTAGATTTTAGCCTGCACTCATTGATTAATGTGTGATCAGTGCCGTATAACCCTTCCTGGGGGCCATTAGTGGGGTTTTAGCCTGCGCTCATTGATGACTGTGTGATCAATGCCATATAACCCTTTCTTGGGGTCATTAGGGGGGTTTTAGCCTGCACTCATTGATTACTGCGTGATCAATGCCATATATCCCTTCCTGGGGGCCATTAAGGGGGTTTTAGCCTGAACTCAGTGATTACTGTGTGATCAATGCCATATAACCCTTCCTTTGGGCCATTACGGGGGGTTTTAGCCTACACTCATTGATTACTGTGTGATCAATGCCATATAACCCTTCCAGGGGGCCATTGGGGGGCTTTAGCATGCACTCATTGATTACTGTGTGATCAATGCCATATAACCCTTCTTGGGGGCCATTATGGGGGTTTTTAGCCTTCACTCATTGATTACTGTGTGATTAATGCCATATAATCCTTCCTAATGCCATATAATCCTTCCTGGGGGCAATTAGGGGGGGTTTAGTCTGCAGTTATTGATTACAGCATAATCAATGCCATATAACCCTTCCTGAGGGCCATTAAGTGGGTTTTCGCCTGAACTCAGTGATTACTGTGTGATCAATGCCATATAACCCTTTGCACTCATTGATTACTATGTGATCAATGCCATATAACTCTTCCTTGGGGCCAGTAGGGGGGTTTTAGCCTGCACTCATTGATTACTGTGTGATCAATGCCATATAACCCTTTCTGGGGGCCATTAGGGGGGTTTTAGCCTGCACTCATTGATTAATGTGTGATCAATGCCATATAACCCTTCCTGGGGCCCATTAGGGGGTTTTAGCCTGCACTCATTGATTACTGTGCGATCAATGCCATATAACCCTTCCTGGGGGCCTTTAGGGGGGATTTAGCCTGCACTCATTGATTACTTTGCGATCAATGCCATATAACATTTCCTGGGGGCCACTAGGGGGTTTTAGCCTGCACTCATTGATTACTGTGTGATCAGTGCCGTATAACCCTTCCTGGGGGCCATTAAGGGGGTTTTAGCCTACACTCATTGATTACTGTGTGATCAATGCCACATAACCCTTCCTGGGGGCAATTAGGGAGATTTTAGCCTGCACTCATTGATTAATGTGTGATCAGTGCCGTATAACCCTTCCTGGGGGCCATTAGTGGGGTTTTAGCCTGTGTTCATTGATTACTGTGTGATCAATGCCATATAACCCTTCTTTGGGGTCATTAGGGGGGGTTTTAGCTTGCACTCATTGATTACTGCGTGATCAATGCCATATAACCCTTCCAGGCGGCCGTTAGGGGTGGTTTAGACTGCATTCATTGATTACTGTGTGATCAATGCCATATAACCCTTCCTGGGGGCCATTAGGGGAGTTTTAGCCTGCACTCATTGATTACTGTGTGATCAGTGCCATATAACCCTTCCTGGGGGCCATTAGGGGGGTTTTAGCCTGCACTCATTGGTTACTTTGTGATCAATGCCATATAACCCTTCCTGGGGGCCATTAGGGGGGTTTTAGCCTGCACTCATTGGTTACTGTGTGATCAATGCCATATAACCCTTCCTGGTGGCCATTTGGGGGATTTTAGCCTGCACTCATTGATTACTGTGTGATCAGTGCCGTATTACCCCTCCTGGGGGCCATTCAAGGTTTTTAGCCTGCACTCATTGATTACTGTGTGATCAATGCCATATAACCCTTCCTTGGGGCCATTAGGGGGGTTTTTGCTTGCACTCATTGATTACTGCGTGATCAATGCCATATAACCCTTCCTGGGGAGCATTAAGGGGGTTTTAGCCTGAACTCAGTGATTACTGTGTGATCAATGCCATATAACCCTTCCATGGGGCCATTAGGGGGGGTTTAGCCTTCACTCATTGATTACTGTTTGATCAATGCCAAATAACCCTTCCTGGGGGCCATTGGGGGGTTTTCGCCTGCACTCATTGATTACTGTGTGATCAATGCCATATAACTCTTCCTGGGGGCCATTACGGGGGTTTTTAGCCTTCACTCATTGATTACTGTGTGATCAATGCCATATAACCCTTCCTGGGGGTTATTAGGGAGGTTTTAGCCTGCACTCATTGATTACTGTGTGATCAATGCCATATAACCCTTCCTAGGGGCCATTAGGGGGGTTTTAGCCTTCACTTATTGATTACTGTGTGACCAGTGCCATATAACCCTTCCAGGGAGCCATTAGGGGGTTTTTAGCCTGCACTCATTGTTTACTGTGTGATCAATGCCATATAACCCTTCCTGGGGGCCATTGGGGGGTTTTCGCCTGCACTCATTGATTAATGTGTGATCAATGCCATATAACCCTTCCTAGGGGCCATTAGGGGGTTTTAGCCTTCACTCAATGATTACTGTGTGATCAATGCCATATAACCCTTCCTGGGGGCCATTAGAGGGGGTTTTAGCCTGCACTGATTGATTACTGTGTGATCAGTGCCATATAACCCTTCCTGGGGGACATTAGGGGTTTTTAGCCTGCACTCATTGATTACTGTGTGATCAGTGCCATATAACCCTTCCTGGGGGCCATTACGGGGGTTTTAGCCTGCACTCATTCATTACTGTGTGATCAATGCCATATAACCCATTCTTGGGACCATTAGGGGGGTTTTAGCCTGCACTCATTGATTACTGTGTGATCAGTGCCATATAACTCTTTCTGGGGGGCATTAGGTGGATTTTAGCCTGCACTCATTGATTACTGTGTGATCAATGTCATATAACCCTTCCTGGGGTCCATTGGGGGGGGGTTAGCCTGCACTCATTGATTACTGTGTGATCATTGCCATATAACCCCTCCTGGGGGCCATTAGGTGGGGGTTTAGCCTGCACTCACTGATTTCTTTCTTTTCCAAAGATTTATTTTGAAGTTTTACAATTCCTTGTGAAAAAAAAATATTGAGAGATTTAACAAGAAATGAATAGATGTTGGGGGACCTGAAAAGAAAATGGAAGAAAAACTCCTCAAGGGGTATTCAATTTCAGCTACTATACAGCTTTATATCCATCGATATCCTAATGTAGTACAGAACTAATGATATACAAAATATTAGAACAAGACTCTGCATTTTCATAAAAAACAGTTGCTGGATTTATTGCTATAACATTTCAAAGATATTTTATATGTTATCCTAATATCTCTATAACAGACGGTTTTTAATTACATTTTCATCTCTGATCATATTATTCAGGGTTACCTGTATAAATATGAGCTTTAGAGAGGGGGAGACGCAACATAACTGTTCTTATCTGCTATTTGGCTTATAATATAATAATGGCATGTATTCCATTTTTGTCTTGTTCTTTTATTAAACAAATGAAAAAAACAAACCTTTTTTTTATTTAGTCCCTTAATATCTTTCAATAAAGAAACATCTGAAAGATTTTTAATACATGTTTTGGGCTTAAATTTATGGATTCTTTGTTTGTGTTCAAAACTTGCATTCAAATTGAGTCATTCATTTTCAGTTTTTCTGATCTTGAATTTTTTTTTCTTTATTTATTTGGGGATTGATGTCCTATAATATTTTATGTGGTAATTCATTTAATTATTTAATTTATTTAAAAGGACAAGCACCAATGGGTTCTTGCTGGCAATCTCCCCAGGGTACAGTCATAAAAATTTAGAAACTAGATTCAAGGAAAACATCTGTATGTGTAGGGTACATGGAATATAGACCCACAGGTAAGCTTACCCATCTTCCATGCACATTGCTGTAAAGTTGTATTGCTATTATTGGCTCAATTAGTAGTGCTTTTACTTTTGTCATACATGACATCTGCATATATCATAGAAACACAAGACACAGTAACATGAATTGGTACATTCATCTATTTTTAATAGTACTGGAAAAATATTTATGCCACTTCCACACATTCAGGTCACAATCATAGGTTACATAGATTGTGGTATTAAATTAAACTGCTGGAGTAAGCACTGGGACACTGCACTATTGCGCTTTACCTTCCCTGAAGCACTGTCAGTTTATTGTTGTAACCTGGCCTCAGATCATTTGGTAGCTGTCTTATAGGTTTCCAACTTATTCGTCATAATGATTGTTATAACAGTGAAAAGGTTGAAAATTGTAGCTTGTAGAGTTTATTATGATCCTGACATAGGCATTTATGATCAAGACTATAACCAGTTTATTGTGTGTCTGTGGCATCCATATCAAGAAATTGACCTTGAGAGAAAAAGCCTGAAGGATGAATCTTGGTATATGCTGAGAACTCATAATAAAGGGTTACAACTGGTGACCCAATGGAGCATTATATTTTCCATGCACTACTAGTTACACACAAAAAATGTAGGGGCAAAATGGGTTTTTTCATATTTCAAAGTATTCAAAGGTTTGTAAAACCTTCAGTGCTGTCAAACAATCAGCAGGCATAAACAAATTGCCCCTATGTAGCACCAATGGCTTTAAAAGCTGTTAGACAATACATTCTGACTTTTTGTTTTTAAATGTGGCTGACTGAAGCTGTTTCACCTTCTGCCATTCTTTGCCAGCTAGCATTGTCCTCTTGTTATTACCTGTTGCATGACCCGATGTTAAGAGTGCTTAGAGGAGCTTAACAAACTTTTTTTTTTCCTCTTTAGAGCACAACTGTACTACTACATATGCTACATTACTGTTGTGAAAGAGTCCAGGCCTAAGCCTAAGATTCAACTGCCATCATGGAAGCCAACAATAACACTTCACGAGTGACAGGCTTAAACTAAGATTGGTGTGGACAGTCCTCCCTTCATCCAGAACTCATTCTTCAGCCACTCACCCCTATGCAGAGAGCTACACTCCACATTTTATGGTCACATAACTCACCGGAAATGAAGAAAACAAATAAGTAGTGTCTACACTGGTCTGATATTTTTGGTTCTTTGGATAATGTTCTTACATCAGTGGACATCACATTCAGAGTAGGGAAAATAATGCATTTTTGTTTAGGGACTTTAATTTTGGCTTGTCTGGTGACTTGAAATAGTCTTTTTTTATGTCAGGAAGATCCACAATGCAACAAGTGAAAATGGCTTCCTGAGGAAAGCAAAGTCAAATTTAGAAACCGAAACTGACCATGATGCTGCCTGTGGAAATTTCCAAGGCCAGTTAATTCTGGCATTAATGTAGAATATGGAACCATGTCAGCACAGTTTCTTTGTCACCCATTGCCACTGTATTACTCATGCAAATTCTTCTGTGTGTTATTTTTGTTATTTCCTTTTGTAAGGAATGGAATATTGCCCCTTCTTAATACTGCACTCTCTCCTTAAAAATGAAAAGGTAACACAAAGTTTTAGAGGGTTATAAGCGTGACAGCTTTCCTTTCAAATGGAACTATTGAAATAATCTCTTTCCATATATAAAGAAAATGTGACTCCGTCTAACTGTAACAGCAAAAATATATTAGAACTCATAGTTACAGGGATTACTAGATCATTTGTAAGGACATCACTTGGTATCTGGACCCCCCTCCCAAAGTTATGCAAGGTCCAAAGCTGTACATAATCACTTTAAATCATATATGTGCTTCCCAAAGTCCTAAAGGCACTTCAGAAGTGAAGTCAAGGTCAAAGTCTCTTATTTGAGGTCTAAGCAGATGAGTATTTTAAGCAGAACAAAAAGTTTGAAGAAGAAAAACATTTGCATCACAGCAGAAACCATGCAATATTTGCATCCTATGAAACTGCATTTGAGTCACCAGGAGTGTGCTCGTACTCAGTCACCAGGAGTGTGCTCGTACTCTGTCACCAGGAGTGTGCTCGTACTCTGTCACCAGGAGTGTGCTCGTACTCTGTCACCAGGAGTGTGCTCGTACTCTGTCAATAGGAGTGTGCTCGTACTCAGTCACCAGGAGTGTGCTCGTACTCTGTCAACAGGAGTGTGCTTGTACTCAGTCACCAGGACTGTGCTCGTACTCTGTCACCAGGAGTGTGCTCATACCTCATTCACTAGGAGTGTGCTAATACTCATTCACTAGGAGTGTGCTCATACTCAGTCACTAGGAGTGTGCTCATACTCTGTCACCAGGAGTGTGGTCGTACTCATTCACTAGGAGTGTGCTCGTACTCAAGTCACTAGGAGTGTGCTCATAGTCAGACACCAGGAGTGTGCCTGTAATCAGTCACCAGGAGTTTGCCCATACTCAGTCACCAGGAGGGTGCCCATACCCAGTCACAAGGAGTGTGCTCGTACTCTGTCACCAGGAGTATGCTCATACTCTGTCATCAAGAGTGTGCTCATACTCTGTCACCAGGAGGGTGCCCATACCCAGTCACCAGGAGTGTGCTCGCACTCTGTTACCAGGAGTGTGCTCGTACTCAGTCACCAGGAGTGTGCCCATACTCAGTCACCAGGAGTGTGCCCGTAATCAGTCACCAGGAGTGTGCTCATACTCAGTCACCAGGAGTGTGCCCGTAATCAGTCACCAGGAATGTGCTCATACTCAGTCATCAGGAGTCTGCCCGTACTCAGTCACCAGGAGTGTGCTCATACTCAGTCACCAGGAGTGTGCTCATACTCAGTCACCAGGAGTGTGCCCATACTCAGTCACCAGGAGTGTGCTCATACTCAGTCACCAGGAGTGTGCTCATACTCAGTCACCAGGAGTGTGCTCATACTCAGTCAGATGCCTTGCTAAGGGGTCTGCCCTACTTATTGTACTAGAAATAAAGATTATAATTTCACCCATCTACTAGTAGTAATAATGCCCTGCTCAGTTACACTGTACAACAATAAGAAACAAAAAACTATGGTCAAAGCAGCTAGACAAGTTTTCTGGAAGCAGTGATTAATTTCACCCAGCCTTCCTAAGTGGCATGTCATTTCTCTGCTGAGTTAGCCAACATTATCAGTCTCTTGTTTTTCAGAATTTAGGCCACAAAAGGATGAAAGGAAATGAAAATGCATTCACTTCCAGAAGTGACCATTACAAAGGCAGCTACTAACTAGTGACAGACAGAATTCTGTCTTGCTAGTACTTGCTAAAGCCTTTGAAAGGAACATCTATAATGAAATGATACAAATAGTTAGTAAATATGTAATATTCATTTCAGTGCAAAATTACTTCATTTTATTTTATTTATTTATCTAAATACCCCTTCAACCAGGATACAGGTAAGGGTGAATATATAATGTATATATAAAGAATTTAGTGTAGCCAATCAAGCAAGAAGTGGTAGAAAACCAATGTATCCTGCAAAAATCCAAAGACACACAGAAAGCAGGCAGACTCTGGAGCTGTGAGGCAGAGATCTTACGTTATACCAAAGTGTTGCCTGTGTTTATGCCAAGACATAAATATTACTACCCTACATGTGATCTTAGAGTACAAACATTGGTGGTAGAGTACACATGGCAATCCTACATGTGATTCTACAAAGCCATTATACTCTACTGATCACAACCTTACTTGTATGAAACTAAAATACCATGGTTTTGGAGAAAAGCACCATTTGCTGGTTTTAAAGCTTCCTCTCCAACAGGTTGCAGTGTAAAGTTTGAGACTCTTACATTTCTATCAGTATATCTGAAATATGTGTAACTTGGGTTTCAGTCCTTGTACCTGTGTTATGCTTCTTTGATCTTTTTGACTTGTAGGTAACCTCAGAAGCAAATGATCACTCGCTTCTCAGATCAGATCACAGATATGAAGAAATAAAAAGCATCCTTTCAACATGAGGTTTCAAACATCTGAGATTACAGTTCTTCAAGAAAACTTGCAGTGAATACTAGCAAAACTAATAGCAATTTGGTAGTCTTTAGATCACTTCAGAGAAATTTACTAGCATTGGTCCATTGTAAATGTTTGACCTCACTATGCTAATGGATTGTCAAGATTCAAAAAATATAAATGTGTCCATTTGGATTGCTCCAATAAAGCTCTTTAGCAGCTGGAATGACATTGTACCTCAGATACATGGTTACAAGTTTGCTTTCTCTAAAACAACCATAACTACTATAATTAGAGTAAAAGTCTGCCACTCCTTTCTGTGGATGTGTCTAGTAATATAGGACAGCTTCCAACTATGAATAGAGCTTTTTTATTAAACCATATTATATATAAATTTCTAAAATATAACTTTTTGTGCCTTGGTAGCAAACTAGCTCTGTATGGCTGTATGCCAAGGCTTCTGAAGAAGAATGAAATGGAAATATTAATTACCCTGCACTGGGGTTGGTGGCTTACTTCCTGCCACACCCACATTGCAATGTGTTCGGATATTGACTGGCACCTGTCAAGCAGAATGGAGTTTAGGATCATCCTGTGGTACACAGGTTGGCTTGCTAACAATGGCTGCCATGCTGTGACGGTACTCAACCAAATGCAGTAGAAGATGTTAGGGACTTCCATGCCCACTTCAGCTTGTAAAATCAAGGATAACAAAGGGCATTTCATTTGGTCACTATCTTTACACTTAAAATTTGGACAGTAAGGTTTAAAATCTAGAAATCTTAGACGATGTATATGGGATGCAATGAAAGCATATTTATATGGGAAGGCGGTACCTGGTATAAAAACAAACAAAAGCACTGGAATAAAGAACTGGCAGAACTACAAACTAAAATAGGCAAAATTAAATTAGATATTCATAAAGGCAACTTAGCTTCAGAAAAAGTATTAGAAGACCTCAACCAAAATACTTAGAGATATTGACCCATAAAACAATGATTAATGTAGAGAAGGTCAAATTATGTGCTCAATCTATGAATCCAAAAAAATCTAAGGCAAATAGCTAACAGGATGAAAAGAATGATAAAGGCAAATCAGACAAAAAATATATACAATATAGACAAAAAAGAAAAGTATCAGACTTAGAAGGAATTCTAGAAGCCTTTAGAGAATATATTTTAATAAACTCAATAATAGTCAAGAAAATAAAGTAGAATCAAGTGAAGCACTTAGAAAATTCTTTAAGGAAAATATAAGACTAAGACTATCAGATGAACACAGAAAAATAACAGATAAAGATATAACTATGACAGAAATTAAAGCGCAAATCAAGAAACTAAAATTAAACAAGATAAAAAACCTGATTAGTGTACTTCATGTAGACCCATACGTTTATTAAATATAGATTATAAAATATTTATGACAGTTCATGCAAACAGAATGAAACAAATATAGGCATTATTGATAGAGAATGATCAAACAGGATTCATTAAAAACAGAAATATATATGACAATATAAAGAGAATTTTATCCCTTATTGATGTCATTTGCTTAGATATTAACCGTGCATCTGATTCCGTGAATTGGGATTACCTTTGGCTTGCACTGGTGGAGTATGGATTTTTGAAAATGCTTCCCTCACTAATAAGGTTGCTTTATAATAAATCTTCGGCATACATAAAAATAGGATCCTGTTTGTCGGACCCTATTACCATTACAAAAGGTAATAGAACCATTAGCAAATTTCATATTTGCAAACCCAAACATTCAAGGAATTCAGCTAGATACTGACCTTGAGTTAAAGATTCAACTATTTGCAGACAGACTATATATGATGAAAATGATTATATTCCCCAAAATTCTGTTTAATACAAGATTGCTCGCTACCTCCACCTAAATCACATTTAAAACAATTTGAAGGGTTAATAATGAAATTCTTATGGTACCCTAAAAACCTACAGTTGCCCTAAGACATCATTTTGACAAATGGGAAGAAGGTGGAATAGGCTTACCAGATTTAGAAGGACATATATAATCATCAGCTTTAAAAACAGTTTCTCTATGGTTAAACAAAGGATATACTTCGAAATGGAAACTAGTACATGAAAAAATCTGGTTAAAAACCAGTCATGATTCAATAAATAAACATATGGAAATAGTACTGAATAGCTTACTTTAGTTATTGAAGGAATAAATGGCAACAGGGAAACACAAGAATATAAATTCTAAATAGATTATCAATACCCTAAAGTCTTTTATACACTTTATAGACAAATGTGGTTATAAAAACATGGTCTTTTTTCATATTCCCATATACACTAATATTACAACTCAGGACTCAGTAGCAGTTAAAATACTTAATAAGAATGGTCTAATCTACTGGCATGAGTTGATAAACACTAATAAAGTAGTAATGATAGAGCAAACCTTTAGTGAGTTCAACCTTGAAAATAATGTGGCTAACACTGCAGGGATTAAGACAAAGAGTTTTAAACCAACAGACAATAATGCAGAAGTCTGTTAGGGAAAGGGTTCCTAAGTCCATAGAGCAGTTAATAATGCTGATGGAATTTCCCACAAATGGGAAAGGAATTTTATCAGTATTGTACAAATGAGTTAACGAAACAAGAGTTCATAATAAACAAAATATATGGAAATACTATGAAACAGTTAATGGTAAAATGCCAGATGATAAAAAACTAATTCATACGTCTCCAAAACGAACATCTTTATCACTATATTGGCAAATTTTTACATGGCAATTTATACATAGAACATACTTAACACCGCGCAAATTAGGACTAATATATAATAAAGAAAATAGATGTTGGAGGGGTAAATCACAATCAATAGCCAATTGGCAACACATGTTCTATGAATAACATTTACTTAAACAATATTGGGAAAGCATTAACTATTTGTTACAGGCACTGTTCACTGATAATTTCCAACTTACAAAATCTCTAGTTTTGCTGAATACACCTGTGCCGTCTTGTGTTCTAAGACAAAAATATATAATTTTGTGGATCCTCCTTGCTATTACAAGGAAAAAATATTACACAGAACTGGAAAGCTGTAACTCCTCCCAATTATAAACATTTCAAGAACATGGTTTTATCAGTCTCACAGTTGGAATTAAAAACAATCAAGGAAAGAACAGAACAACTTATTTCCTTAAGCCTTGCCTGGCAGAAAGTAAATCAAGTGTTGGAAACAGAAGACTGTAATAAATTATAATCTTATTCAAAGATACATTCAAGAAAACAAGTATAGACATCCTATGTAAATAGTTGATTTTGTAATTTTTGTTTTTGGAAATGTTTCTCCACTTTAAGCTTTGACTATGTAAATATTTCTTTGATATACATACTGTATGTATGTTTATGTTTCTGAAAATCAAAAAAAAATAATTTAGTAAAAAAATAAATGTTTAAAAAATGTATTCAGTAGAAAAAAATAAAAGATTAAAAAAATCAAAAAAATAAAATAAAAAATTGAACAGTAAATGGAAGACACTAGAAAAGTGTAGCATTTCATGCTATGAAGCGGACAGTTGTTGATCTATTACAATCAGAAACAGCATTTCTGCAGTGATGCCGGAAGTAGCACTTATTCTCACTGGTAAAAGACCTTTGCATTACTAGAGCAGTTTCATACTATTACCTTAACAACTTGTCACAGAAAAGTGTTGGTATGACATTTGTGTCCCCTTCAATACATCGTTCTCAACTGTAACACAGTTCCCAGTTTTCTACTATTATAGCTGTACAATCCATTTCACTTTGTCAGTACAGTAGTATACAGCTGTGGCAGGACTTGCTGTGTCAATTCATACCTCTCAACTGTACAGATTTTTGCAGAATGTCCAGATTTTTGTAACACATTTTTGGTCTGTTTCTCATAAAAGTGTGTTTTTTTTTGCAAATTATTGTCGCCTCACAGTTAGACGTTGCCCGTTCGATTCTCAGTTAGAGCGTCTTCTGTGTGGCGACATGCGTGAATGGGCATTCCTTCATTGAAGGTTGTGCGTTAGGCCCGGCAAGCCAGCACGTAAAACTCTACTGCCAATCATTAGCGGACCGGAGTTCCGCTGTGGCGACCCCTAACCAGGAAAAGCCGAAAGACACAAACAAACTAATTGGTAAATTAATGAGTATTAAACTCAGAAAATAATGACAGACATTTGAGTTTCAGACATCAGACCCTTCAGAAAATTCATGCTAATTGTAAACCTGTTATTCTATCAACTTTCTAAGTTTGGAAGAGCAATATTTAAAAAAAATGTCCCTGTTCTGGGGCCTTTGTATACCATTAGTTATGGCTCTGTCCAGGTCTTTTGCTCTAAGAGGTCAAGCGGTATGCATGTCTTTCAAAATGTTAGTACAATAATTGAGTACAAAAATAAAAAAATAACAGAATAAACCATGAAGTGAGGAGCCATAAAATGAACACCTTTAATTAAAAATAAAACACGTGTTAGAGCAAAAGTAGGCAAAGCATTTCCACATTAGCTTCTTCAGACCATTAACAAGAGCTCAACATCACCATCATTTAAATCCTAAGGCACCAATTGCATTTCTACAACAATAAACTATGTAAATGTAAAACATAGCAACAAGCTTTAAAACTTATCTATAAAAATAGAAACATAAGCATAAACATTTTATATAAGCTAAAACAGCAAAAATAAATACAAAAAAGTACTAATTTTTCAAATCCTATCCTTTTAAAATAGGTTTCAAAGGGGCTTTTTCATTTAAACCCCTGCCATAATCAGCTCTTAGCCTAATAATTCACCCGACTTCCTTAATCTCATTCATATTCTTAATATCTCCAGGACGCATAGTAGGTTTATCAATATTGATGACTAAGAACTTAAAATTGCACTAACTAGCTGTCTGTAGACATACTTAGAAAGTGCATTTTTGGTGGAACGTACTTGAATGTTTGAAAGACAATATACTCATGGACCGCCAGAGTGCTTCTGCAGCTTTGAATCATGTTTTAGTAACTGCACAAACATCTGCATTCTCAAGGATAAGAGAGCTTCCAGGCAGTGCAGTTTCTGGTTGAGACTTTTAGCATTGAGCAGTAACACCTTTAGATGTCCCAAGTAGCTTTTATGTTGGAAGGTTTGTCTGTCTGTCTGTCTGGCAATGCCAAAAAAGGGCACTATAGAAGTAGATAATGTTTTGGCCAATATCTGAGAGCCTAGAGGTAATTGGTAAAGTCCCCCCAGGCTGACAAGCATTGGATCCCTTTGGAATGACACCAGTAGCCAATTGTTAAAGTCAGTCATTTTCTGCTGGTATTGTGGCACCATCACTGGAAATAGTAGAATGCTGTCCAGTGCTAGGCTCATACCTGCTGGGACACATATTCTGAGAGCTCAATCTCTTTTTATATAATCCACGGATACGTCCTAGGTCATTCATGCTCAATGGATTATGACTGAGTCATACTGGTACTTAGTGATAAGTGAGCTGAGTGCTTGCATGATCTGGTGAATCTTGACCCCTGACAAGCAACTAACTACAATGTTCCCATTATCCAGCCTAAGCGGAACATCTATGTGTCGCACAATCAAGTCTCCTATGACCAGCATATTAGGTTGAGGAGTGTTTCACTTTATGGGCTTGGTAGTTGAGACACAGTGAGATATGGCTTTATATTTTGTGATGGGAATTGTCTTGTTTGTGTTCATGCATAGTTTCTGAGGACTGTGCCTGAGAGGCCTTTGAGGTTTGGGTAAGTTACATGTGAGCACCTTTGCATATGTGAGTCTGTGGGTGCTGTCCTTTGTGGGTATGGAGAGTGATGTATGTCAGTCATTGACAACCTGTTTGTTGGTTTTTGTGTCTGTATAGGGGTGAGTCTAGACTCCAATATTGATGTGCAGCTACATCTCTCACATACTGTGTGTATTTGACTGTTTGAGAATTAAGTAGTTGTCAGTGTACTTAAGGCGATTGTTACATTGGCTCAGAATGCCTATGTCTCCCAAGCTGGATGCAGAAATAGCAGGAAAGTGCCCATCCATGGTTACAGGTCCTAATGTGTACTTGCAAGGGATAGGAGTGGAGGGTATTTGTAACTGGAGGAGGGAAGTGTGCTTACTTGGTGTAACTTGAAGCTAATCTAACCAGCGATGGTGTCCAGTGTCCAAACTAAATGCTGTCTGAGCAGCAATAGTCCTGGATGCTATAATAAGATAAGGTAGACTTAAATAGTCCTAAATGCATAAATGATGCCTACAGAGCAAACTAGTTGTCCTGTGAGTAATGTGGGACTGAGGTAAAGTTTTGTGGTAGTATTTATATGGGAATTCTGACTTCTGGTGATTGAATGCATACACAGTACCCATAACCAATACTGTGTGAAGAGCAATGTCACACAAACTCGAGGCTTATATACAATCAGAAAAAAGCAAGTTCGACACTAAGTCCTAAGACCAATCAAGTAAGCACACAATGAGCTTTCCACCAGAAATTCACAGCTCACATAAGTGAAATCAGCCCTGCCCTGCCACAAGAGTACAGACTTTATCCTTCTTAATGTAAAAATGACTGGTTTGGAGCCCAAAGGTTAAGGAATCTCAAACAGATGCCTAATATTAAGAGACATTAGATACAATGTATGCCAGTGCAGAACAGCAGCCCTTACAGCAGGATGAAAATGCAACTTTAAATTTTAAAGAAGTGCGAAACAAACAAACAAAAAATAAATACATAGCACAGCAAGATTTTACAGTTTAATGAAAATAAGCAATACTTTCAGATGTTTCATCAGTACAGGCCACTGTCACGGTGAGCATCTCTGTGCAAATTTGCTGAATTTATACCAGTACTAGTAAAAACAGAAACCTGACTGCTGAGCTCTGTGGCCAATAAAGGCACTACACTGAGAGCCCTTTTATGTGCTTTCCAACTCAGATTGACCAGGTAAACACTTACTGCCACTAGATGAATAATTCCAGTCCTTCTAATGTAAACGCACAGTAAAAGAATGTCCAGAGTGAACCTTGTTTCCTTAGAATTATGACTGAATTCTAACAAGCTATTTTCCATTTGCCTGCCTCCCCATTTCTTAACCTGTTTGTTTTTTCTTCTCCTTACTTCCATCCTCAGATGTGGCTTTCTACTCACATCACATGTGCACACAGTATTCCATCCCAATTTCCAGCACCAATAGCCTGAAAAGAAAGAGCAGCTTAAATTTAGGCCACTAGTAAAAGCATTCCCTTCTTCTACTCAGTAGGCTTAACTGGTGCAAAATAAATGCATAAAATTCACTACTCACATCTCAGCCAAGACAATCACCAAATGACCTTTATCCTATTGAGACACCACAATGTCAATCATAATGCATTCCATCCCCCCGATTATTTATTTGTAGTGCATAGAGTGCTGTGATTATGCTCAGATATTCAGAAAAAGACAAACTAGTTAAGTGCCACAGTGGCACGCAACCAACTTTAACAATTGTTAAGCACCCGCTGCTTAAGTTGTTCAGGTCAGGTGTTGGGCTAGACAATTAAATCTGCCAGTATTGTCAAGCAAATGCCAGCAGCAGAACAAAAGATTCGTTTCTGCCTGCAGTCTGTACTGGTACCATATCCTCAACTTCTTTAAACAATAATAAGATTTGGTTCAGCATCCATTTTCTGAAGGATACAAACTCTAAAACTCAAATGTATGGATTATTTACAGACTTAGCTTTGTTCTCTAGGTGAATATATTGGCATCCATGTCTCAAATAGAAAATAAACAGGTTAAGATCAGTAATCCATTGATAATCCTTTACAATATGTATGAATACTTAGCACCGCAATACATTTTAACACTGTTAAAACACTCAGTGTATTTGGCATTACAGTGAATATGATCTGTGCCTCATAGCATCAAAGTCCAGGGATCAGTCCACACATCTTTGGCCATGCTCTGTGTAGAGTCTACATTTCCTCCCCTGCCTCTACAAGAGCTCTCTCTCTAGGAACTCTGGTTTCTGGCAAAAATATACTGAGTGAGTAATTATATTTAATTGTCCCAATATACCTTATTGACCCTTGACTTGTAACGTGAAAATGGTTTAAGAAGATAGGGATATGTAGCCTTATCTGTGTAACTGATAAATATATTTTATGACATATTTGCAAAACTTTCATATTCAAACACATCAGTGAAGTCATTATTAACTGTTGTCGACCTAAATATAACATCCTTATATTTAACTCTTAAAGGAGCCTTTCAGAAGAGAGCACGCATATGAAGCTTTAAATATGTTTTCACCGTAAAATGGTTTATTTACTTACTGTAAAATGGTTTATTTAGTTACTTTATGCGCATAACATGAAAAAATGAAGCTAAGTGCTTGTATTCCCTAATAAAACTGACACTGAAGCATTTGAGCATGTGCTTACATGGTAACTGTGGTTCCATGATAAGGCAGTAACAGATTTTCAAAACATGATATTACATAATTTTTCATTTCCTGCAATCTTCTCTCAAAATAGATTAAATCTAATGATGATGTTAAGTGCTGTTGCCAGGAAATTTCTAGTGCTTCTATTAAATTCAAACAAACAACTAAATAAATAGTTTGGATAGACTTTTGAACTCTTTCCTCAAGCAAGCAATGAGTTTGTAATAATAAATTAGTACAGGATCTTACTTTTTCAATATTCTCTAATTTCCAGATTTTTGGGCAATGCTGGTTCTGTGTTATATTCTGAGGTCCAATATAAGATTATTAGATTAACAGCTGTTATATTTATCAATTGCATTTTGGTACACACTAACCATGGCTGCTAATGTCTGTACTTTGTTAATCTGATATAAAATAAATTACGTGGACATTTAAATGCATAAAAACATATTTTTATAGGCAAACAGATCATGAATATGGCATGCTATACTACTGCCACTGTTATGGCTGAGACATTTTTTCTACTTGATATGCATTTCACTAACCATTACTTTCTTATACGAGTGTATTTAAAAGTAATCCAAATACTTTTGCATGGAGTGTAATAACCTTTTAAAAAAATATGTTACTTAAGTATACACTAAATATTTCTCCCTTTCTTTTGCTACATCTTATCTAAGTAAATTATGATCCATGAGATCAAACCAGTGGATGGATGTTCTATAGTTGACTGAAGCACTGTACATTAAAATGCACCCCTTGTATCATAGACTATTGAAGTAATAAAAAAAAAAAAACAGCCCATAACATTTTCTGAGAAAGAGAATGCATTCATGCTCATGCAGATCCTAAATATTATGTAAATTGTAATTATATAACAAATTGTGATGCCACCATAACTCACATTCATATGTATTATAGTATACAACAAATGCAGGATCAAAACTACACTATATGATGTTGCATATAAAATATATTCAAGTTAGGCAAAGTAAACTTTGGAATATTCATTTATAATACAAAATCATTACAAACATTTCAAAATGGGGAAAAAGCAAGGAAAAATATATAAGTTAATAGTTATGTTCAGTGAGATAATTAAGTCATGGCGAGGTAAGTCTGATGGGACAACAATGAAATTCAACAGAAAAGCATTCAATAACCACAGTCACAGGTGAAATATAAAGTCAGTTCAGACAGCATTGAGAACCTTTAAATTATTCATTTAAAAGATACAGAATATACCCAAAAGCCAAAAAGAACTATAACATTGCAATGAGCATGCTTTATCCATTGAGAAGGTAACTATTAAATCTGAAAGCTTGACATCCATTGTACATAATGACTTAACTTTACATCATTACTAGAATAGAATGCAATTATTACTCTTACCCAAGTGACTGACTGAAAAAGATTGGCAGTGAGCCCCAGGCCAAAAAAGGCAGTTTGACAGCTCTTTTGACAGATGTCAAATACATCACAATAATGGTGTAACAGCCCTAATAAAACATCAACAGATTGGGGAAGACAGGTTTAAATCTAAGAGAGAAACCGATATCTGACAGAATGATAAACTTTTGATCCTGACAGTAAAGAGAGGACAATTGCAGAAATTGAGAGTACATTCTTGCAATTGGACCCAGAAGATAACTGACTGGAAATCATCCCCAGCTGAAGTTTCCACAAAGGATAAAGGAACGATCCACAACTAGAAGTTAGCAAGGCCACATACAAACAAATCAAAGGCAGACTACACTCAACTGTTGCCGGCAAGGAAAGCTTTCCAGATAATATCACTGCAGAATTTTGAATTTTGGTAGGCCCGTTTGGAAAGATGTTCATACAAAATTGTTTTATTTTTCAATCAATAATTGTAAATGGTTCATTAGTTTTACATATTGCTGGAAAACTGACCAAATGCAACCAACGTATGTATATCTCTATCGATCTGTATCTGTAGCTGCATTCTGTGTATCATCTTACAATCTTTATGTGTGTGTGTGTGTGTGTGTGTGTGTGTGTGTGTGTGTGTGTGCGTGCGTGCGTGCGTGTGTGTGTGTGTGTGTGTGTGTGTGTGTGTGTGTGTGTGTGTGTGGGTGAGTGTATGTATATCTTTTGAAAATAGCATTCAGGATATAGATGTAGATATATGTTTGTGGGACATTTGGATTAAGAAGAAATAATGTACTAGAAATCAAAGCAGATTTGAAATAATAATAGAATATGATAATATTTATATCGGGTTCCTATCATAAGACCGAAGAATGCGTCTTGGTCAGACATAAAAGACTAAAAAGGCAAAATATCAAAGCAGCTTTTAAGTGAATTCTTTCCCTGGGAAAGAATTTGCTTGGCCGCATCGTTACTTTGACGTTTTCAGCACTGTAGTGCGGTCTCAAAGTTGGTATATTTAAGTAGGGGGGGTGTGGGGGGCAAAGCCCCCCACTTAGGTTCATAGGTTCACAGGTAAGTACTAGGCTATCTGCCCAAGGGCATTTATAAGCCTAGCCAGAATGTGTTGGCTTTCACCACCCCCTTAGATTAGTTCCCTGTGCCTCTGTCCAGCAGAGCCATTAGTTCCCTGTGCCACTGTCCAGCAGAGCCATTAGTTCCCTGCAGAAACACTGCAGTGATCCCCGGGCTAAATTTTCTGTTTCCCATCCACCCGTCAAGGTTTCTCTTGAAGAGTGTTAGTGAGGGGCTCTGCCTGATGTATATTGGAATCCTGTTCCAAAGCATGGGGAGTCTCTGGGAGAGGAATCTATTCCTTCAGCATCTCTTATTTATCATTGTGGTGAGGTTTATATCTCTAGAGTGTGTGGCTCTCCAGGATTTGTTTTTTTTTTAGGTGGAGCTTGCCCATCAATTCTGGGTTGGACACGGCCTTGTATGTCAGGCAGAGATCACCTCTGAGTAAGCGGTATGCAACCGAGTACAGCTGGAGTTTCTTGAGTTGGGCTGCATAGGGTATCTGTTTGAGGCCAGTAATCCTCTTGGTGAGGTACTTTTGTGGCCTTTCCAGCTGTTGCAGGTGTCTTGTAAGGTACATCCCAAATGGGGCATTGTATTCTATGATGGGTCTAATGAGTGATGAGTAGAGAGGCACAATAACCTCTTTTGTTCTTGATGCAAACCCTTTTGTGATTAGGTGGGCCACATAGAAGGATTTTCTAACCACCTTGGCAATATGATTATTAAAGGAGAGATTACTATCTACTTGGGTCCTGAGATCCCTTATTACATTTTCTGTATTTAAGGGACTACCACCTATGTGGTAGTTCATGGGTATTTTAGTTTTTTCCAAAGGGGATGACTATGCACTTTTTGTCATTTAGCTTGAGGCCATGATTTTTGACACCAGGAATCCGTCTCAGTGAGACCCATCTGGAGGGTGTCTGTATCAGCCAGAGAATCAGTTATGGCCCCTAGTTTGCAGTCGTCTGTGAACTTGGTCAGCCATAGTCCTCCTATGCTTGCCTGTATCTCGGAGAAGTATATACCGAACAGGAAGGGTCCTAGGACTGATCTCTGGGGGATACCACTTGTAACCGGTTTAGAGTCAGATATAGAGCCTGCAAATCTCACCATGTGGGTTCTATCCATGAGCCAGTTGGCAACCCATCTCGTGACATAGGGGTTTATGTTCAAGCTGGTGAGCTTGTCTATAATACTAAAATGGGGAATGGTGTCGAAAGCCTTTGTGAGGTCTATGTAGGCTGTGTGGACCTCCTTTACCTCATCTAATGCCTTGGTAACCATCTCAAAGAAGTCTACCAGGTTTAGGAGGCATGATCTGCCCTTAACAAAGCCAAATTGGGTAGGGTCCAAGGTTTGGAGGTTCCCAATGTCTCTGTTAATGAGTTCCATGATGATGCGTTCCATAGCCTTGCAGACCAGGCTAGTCAGGGTTATAGGGTGATAGTTGCTGGGGTCCATTGTGGCTCCACTTTTGTGCAGTGGGATAACTGTTGCTGTACACCACTCTGTGGGTACGTAGCCTGTAGAGAGGCTGAGTATGAACAGTGTGTTTAGGTGAGGGGTTAGTTCATTTTGGAGCTGTTGTAAGACACAGCCTGGGACCCCGTCTGGTCCCATTGAAGCTGTGTTTTTGGTTTTGGGTAGGGCTGTTTTAACCTGTGTGTTGGTGATTGATGGGACCCTACATTCTTCTGGTATGGTTATGGGCCCTTTAGGGGGTGAGAGGGGGGTGAAGTTTGCACTAAACCTGTCTGCCAGAATGTTTGCAATATCAGTCGGTTCAGTGTAATTTTTTGCCATTCTGCACTAACTCAGAGCAGATCTGAGAGTTTCCACTTAGGTTCTTGACATAGCTAAAGAATGCTTTGTGGTTATCTTTGGAGTCATTGGCAATTTTTCTTTCGAAACTAGCCTTAATGCAATGTTTTAAAGTGTTTTCTTTCTTTCTTTTTTTTTGTTGGAACAGCTATTTATTTTTTCCCTTGGAAAAAAATCGATGTTCTGACAGTTTGACATTGTAAGCTTTCTCTTACATAGAGTCTATTAATTACTGTTCACTTTTTTACGTGTTCGGTGATGTAATATAGACCCTTTATATCTGTATCTATAGCTGCATCATGTATGCCATCTTATAGTGTTTATATGTGTGTGTGTCCCCCCCTCTCTATCCCTCTATATATATATATATACACACACACACACACACACACACACACACACACACACACACACACACACACACACACACACACACACACACACACATGCATACACACTTAAATATATAACTACTTGTAGATATATATAAAATGAGTATGTGTATATATATATATATGTATATATATATATATATATATAATTACATAATTTTTAAATTGCATACAGTATATAGATATATATTTGCAGGGCATTTGAATTAAGGAGGAACAATGTACTACAAATCAAGTAAATTTGAAATAACAATAGAACTACAATAATGTATTCATTAAATTACTTTTCATGTCAGTATATTAAGTTTTTACTCAAGCAGAGGAGTTAGCAGGTACATGCAACCCTTTGATATCGACCTGCCAATAATCCAGATAACAGGTTTACTTTTCAATCACTCTTAAACAGGAGTGAATGAAATTTCAGAATACTGACCCTTTGGTTTGACTCATTCAGGTACATATAGGATTTGTTTTAGAGGAATAACTTACCCAGTGCTTTTAATGAAGTGTCAATACTTATTTTCCCTTGTTAGTGAAATATTTTTACAAATGTCTCCATTTCAATCTCTTTTAAGAATAAGGATAACTTGTTTCTGATTTACTTTTATTCAGATAAAGATTTGTTGCCTCTTGGATAGCAGCTATATTATTTTCCAATCAGGTAGCATACCAAATCTGTTTTAAATGAAGAATGTATCTAGCCACACCCCAAGTTCATAAATTTCAAGGATGAAATTATAATTAGATCATGACATACAAATAACCTATATACATGAATGTATGCCAGATCATGGGCAGGAATGTAGAAAATGTGCAGGAGAATTGGCAGACATCAGCAGTAGCACAACTGCACATTTGACAATGTAGATTTGTTAATCAACACTGCATGTGCTGAGAACAGACTGGGGGCTACATTCCTTTAACACACTGTATGTGTTAATTAAATATCACATTTCTAAGTATGTAGTAGATGAGCCATGAACAGGAAGTTAGACTGGCTATTCAGCTGCTATGCAGAGATACCTTGGAGAAGATGGTGGCATGATAAAGTGAAATAATTCAAAATTCTGAGAGAAATGATTGCATGTTAAAATATGTTATGCACAGTTACAGGCAGCATGGATTCAGGACAGGTGATAATACCAACAGAAGACCTATGTGTATAAAAGTCCCGGTGCTACAAAATGTGGATGGTAATGCAATGTCTGGAGCAAACCTTGTGAAAAGAAACGCGATGTTTATCTCTGTAAATCATACCGTATGACTAACGGACTTCATCAGTTTAGGCTGATTATCATTACTTTACATATGGTTTCACGGTGATGAGATGAAGAATGCTGGGCCATGCACATTGCAGAATGTGCATGTGGTGCACGTGTAACACCAGGTACATAGGACTATAAGTGTATTCCTAATAAATATCTCCTAAGTGCATTTTTCGAAGTGCTTCCTATATGCAGGACTGGTAACACCTCACAGACTGCACCTGATTCTTATGGGTGATAAGAGAAGTGCCATTCCCCTTAAAAAAATACATTATAAAAAGATAACAGAAATGAAACTGACAGTGTTCAGCAGAAAAGGACCAGGGATGTCTTTCTTTGGCCTGACTGGTATCACATGCTCAGGTTTGCGAGGCTGACTAATGTGATATTAATAATTGCTCTTTTTCTTATTCTTCACCTCCTTAATTCACTGCAACATGATAAGCTGACATTATGCAGCTCATGTAAAAGGTGCACTTACTTATTTTGCACAATACACTTCACCATATTTAACTATTGCTGATTTCACAATTATCCTCACAACAAGTCAGTCCTTGCATGCATAAAAGGATTACCTCCTAGTCTTCTTTCTGCTTACTTGGAGTATCAGAGGCTATACATAAACATTAATTTTCCCAATCTTCAAATATAATTTGCTCTTGGAAATGATGCCATGAATTCTACAGTATGTAACAATAACATAGTCACAAGAATGTCTTCATTCTCCATATTATGGGACAACTAAACAAAGAGTATGATGCAGTTGCCTTTGATTTAGGCATAGTACACTCTGTATTATAAGTTTGAGAAGACAAAGATGCATTGTTTTGGTTTAGGTTAAATTGCCCTATAGTGCAGCTGTGTACCTTGCTTTTTTTATTCTGGAGAGTCCATTGTATGCAGAGTTCACACATTCAGATTTATCTTACTTTAACCAGACTCTGTTTGATTTTATTATATTGTAGCAGTTAATTCATCCGCCACTCTAACCTACTGAAGAGTATTGCTGTTTACAAGCGTCAGGCAGATATGGGTTAATGGCACCACAGTCACATTACTATGTTTTTCAGCATTGTACTCACTTGTAACACTGCACAACCGCATGTCACTCTATCAAGGTTGTTCTACATGTCTCTAGAAGGGTCTACCAGTATCAAAAGAATATCTGACCAATGTCACCTCCTGAAAAGTGAGCCTAGCATTTGTACTACATACTTGCGTACTATCATACAAGGATATTTATATTCCATTAAAGGATGAGGCATAACCGACAATTCAAGAAAGCATCAGGGATTAAGCTGTCTTCCATCTTTGCATCTCCACGGATACATATTATTATTACTATGGGTTGCAGAATGTTCCAGTACCTTACCCTACACCTTGGAGCATCCCACCAAACACATTCTGTGGAATATTAAGACCATTTGTACCCAAAAAGGAATTTAAGGATTTAGCCATTAGAAACATTTAAACAGGACAATAAGGAGGTGTGTTGATAATGTTTTGTTCTTCAGTGGACTCTGTGGTTAAGCTTTTTTCCTTATTTTTCCATAGTTCAACAATCAGGCTTAATACTTAGTTATTTTATTAAGGGGTTATCCAAGTGTCTGTGCAGGTAGGTCTACTCCCACTGTCTGACTTTTCAAAATGGCTACTATATAGTGTAAATATCAAATGCCAAATGCTGCATATTTGTTCATTTATATTTGTTTACCAGAGTAGTGCACTGATCACAATAGCCCATTTGCAGGAACAGCCTGGCTGAACAGGATCACATAGGAAATGAACAAAACATATTTACAGATACAAGGTTATGCTAAAATATATCTATATTTATGTATACATAGCTATATTTACATACATACACATTCTCACAGATATAAGAATATGATACAACATTTAGTTCAGGATTCAATTAATAATGTCAGAACATACATGGAAAAATGGAAATAGGCTTAGCAGAGTTTTATGGATAAGATGTAGCCATAATGACTAAGATGGCTTAAGCTACCGGGATAGCAGCATATCATTTTATAGAGCGGTATGAAGACATTAGAAGACGTAAGTGAGAAAAGCAACAAGAAAGGATGCCATGTGAAGAAGAAAGAGAAAAGATGAGAGAGGCATGCAGAGCAAAGGTGAGTAGAAAGAAGAAGTTTGAGATAAAGATGTAAAGAGAAGAGGGAGGTAGAATGAATGAGACGCAGTAAGTAAGTGGGTGACAAGATGAGATAAGGAAGGATGAAATAGGGATAAAGGGTTCATGTAACATGCAGCTGCCTTTGCTTGGGTGAAGAAGTGCTCCTTGAGCTGTTGTCTGAAGTCCAACTACTTTTGGACATCTTGGATTGAGAGATGAATGGAATCTCATGGTTTAGGTGCTAGGATGGAGAACGCGTGGTCAGCGCAGTAAAGTTTACTTTATGGAGTTAGTAGGGTGGGTTGAGATTGAGAGATACTCCTGAGATTGTGTGTGCTGATTTTGAGAAAAGTTTATGAGTGAGAGGGGACTACATCTCAGGAAGAAAAGCTTTGTGAATTAGTGATTCTAGTAGGAGGTTGGCTCTCATGTGTACTAGGAGCCATTTCATTTTGGCGAGTGTTAGGCAGTGTTGTTCATTATTGGGGGAGTTAGAAATGAGCTGGCAGATTTTACTGGACATTGTAAGATGGTGGCATTTTTCTCTGAGGCTGTAGCTATAAAGAGTAGTCCATATTCGAGATGAGATAAGAGTCATTCCTTTGCCTATAGCCGCTTTGGCTGGCTAGGACAGAAGAGATGATAACTTGTTTGCCTGATTGTTTTGCATGTGTATCCTTATGTGCCATTATCAGAGTTCCTCCAATAAGTCCATAGTTCAGAATATAAAGGCACAACATTTCCAATCTTCTAACATAATCCTGCCCTTTCAGACCCTTACGTTGTCTAGTAAAAAATCGTTGTATTTTCTCTAGTTTTTTTCAGATGTAAATTGCTATATAAACAAACTGCAGCACCTTACTCAATAATGGGACAAACAATTGTTTTATAGATTAGCAGCAATACCTTTGCCTCTCTAGAAGAATTAATTCTAAAGATGTTTTACCAGTTCATAATAAGAACACTTAACAACACCTAAAAGATTAGCTCCAAAATTAAACCTACAATAGATGTTAATACCCAAATCTTTAATAACATTTACTTCATCCAAAATTATTTCATCGTATAAGAATAACAAGGATTATTACCACCAAAATGAATGACCTTAGTTTTCTTAAAATTAAACTAGATAATGTTCTCATTTGCAAAGTGATCAAGTCTATCCAAGAATGTCTGAGAATAAAACTGGACATTAATTGAGGTTACAGTTGAACCCAATTTAGTGTTATCTGCATATTTACACATCCACATATTATCTGCTGGAGGAAAACTAAACATAAAAATACTAAACAAAGTAGGCCCAAGAACAGAAACCAGAGGAATACCACCATTCATTTCTCTAACTTCCAAACTAATGTCCCTTATTTTCACTCAGCAACTTCTATTTATCAACCAGTTTCCAATCTATCTAATTATAAAATAATTATTCTTGTATTCTTGTAATAATATCAAAATCCTAAAGTGCTGGTCACTATCAAAAGCTGTACTCAGATCTTAAAAATATATATAGAAAAATAACATCAGGAGTTAGGGCAACATCCAGAGTTCCCCATACATTTTGATAGAAAGATAAATTTGTCACACACAATTGACCTTTAACCTTTCATTGTTGGGAAGCATCAATTATATATTTCAAATGCTCCAAAAACTATTCAGACACAATCCACTCAAAACAGTTCCCCAGTATGCACATTGATAGGCCTATAATTACCAACACCAGTAGGATCTCTCTCCCACCTTTAGAAACAGGAACAACAAAAGCTTTTTTTACATACATCAGGAATATAACTAGTACAGAATGAAGTTTGCTATAAATATAATAAACCTGAGGCAATATTCTCATATATTTTAGACAGAAACAAATCTATTAATTTTATCCAGTCAAATAGCAGAATTCAGTTTAAGCTTTTAACAAGTTTTCATAACCTGAGCTAATTCCAAAATAGAGCACCCATTGACAGATAACCATTCCTTTCCATTATCATGTTTCCTCATCACACCAGATAAAATAATTTTATCCTGCAAAACTTTAAGGAAATCCTTAAGATCCCTTAGCTGTATACCGTTTACTACTAAATTATTATTTTTGTGTTACTGTGTCTGCCATGAAGAATTTCAAAAATATATATGTTACTTCTAGCTCATTCAGCCAGATACAAAACAGAACTAATTTAATTAGTTTGCTAGGAAACATCTGCCTGAAGAGCATCACATTGGACAGCTTACTGGTAATGAAATTAGAACTAGAACATTCTTATCATGTGGCAGTAAAAGCAGCTGCACTGTGTTTACCCCTGTGGCTAGGATTTTTTAATATGCCCAAGCAAGTAGCTCATAGCATTTGCAGATGATTATGTATGCTATGGTTGCTGTATTTATAATACAGAATCATTACAAGAAACAGTTACCTCTCACTTCTGTTGAATATAAACGTTAAGCATTTTGTGCTGCTATAGAAAATATCAACCACTATCTTTGACACTGCTATAAAATATTGTAAAATAATGACCTGGAGAATAGTGGCTTTCATTGGTCACAGGCGTAACAACACACACTTGTTAACCTGGTAGGCCCTCTGGGCCCACAGCCTCTTTTTAGGGACAACCAAGGAATAATGTCTGCTTAAGTGACTTGCACAATGCAGATGAGGGCTGAGGGAATCAAACCGTGTACCACAGGAACTATAGCTCACAGCATCCCACATGTTCTTTTCAGTAAAAGCTTAATCAAATGAGAAGGACAGCAGTTACCCTTGGCATTTTGTAATTTGAACAGGCATAAGACAGCTAGAAACACTTTTGTTTGTTTCATAATTTTTATGAAAATTTCACTTCCTACTATTTAAATCACTGTAGGTATCAAGATATTACCTCTGTGAAAGTGAGTTTATTGTAATGTAAATGTATATTTGTTTCATCTTGGCCAACCCAGTGTAGGCCAATGTGGTTTATTTTGGATGAGTATGGTGTCATACATGTGGTGTTTTATTACGCACATTCCTTTTTAAGTAGTACATCTCTGGTCTTCCTCTATTTGCTGATGATGCATACCGAACTATGTCTATTGTGTTTATGTCCACTTGTTCTTCCAGAAATGGCAATGACACTGATGTCCCATACTGACCGTGACCATAGGCAGGCATGCTTGAAGAAAAACACTTAATCAATGTTAAATGCTGTTTTAATTATTTTACAAGAAACCTTTTATCCCTCTGAGTGACCATCTGCCTAAATACCTTAGACACTTATGTATATCTCTACCAGGGATGCATCAGTCTTATGTCTACAAGATATTCAGCTGCTGGAATTCAGATTTCTTCATCTGCCATTTTCAAACTGGCTCTGAACTCAATGACTTCTTAAGGTTTCTGGCAAATACATTAAAACCAGTCAGCTAGAGGTGGCAATGACTACTGTCATCTTTATAATAGTAAGCAGTAGTTCCTCAAAAAACATATTCATATAGCTGGCACCCCACCCTGAAAGTTTACTAGCCAACTGAGGTCTGTGAAATAAAGTTGAGCAGAGGATAGTGACAATAGAATAATTTGTTAAACCATTTTTAAATGCCTTGCTTACCATTAAGCCCTGCCTGGATCATGTCCATTTTTCTGCATTACCACATTGAGAGACAATCACAGCAGTCATAATCCAAGCCGTCAGAAGGGCTTCCCATTAGTTCACCCTAACTCGTCCCCCAAAAAGCTTATGTTGCTCTTGTGAGTGGCTGTTTTTTCATGTTTTGTGTCATTCTGGCATGTAGTTATATTGTTCAGTTACATATTGTTTGAACTGTGGTCTGACCAGTTTGCAGTTATTTGGCAACACCATTTCATGTTGAGCAACAGTATATGAATGAAAATGCATAGATTAAAACTTTTATTTTCAAAACAATTAGTCCTGAACATATAGCTAAGACAGATTCATGCAAAAATTGAGATATTTTCTTCGTAGGTGGGGCTTGGTTTGCATTTATAATATAAACACCGATTGTTGCAAAGTTCTTCTTTAAAAAGTTGTTGATCCTCAGTGAAAAAAGGAAATGTAACAGATCTTAACTTTGTTGTAAAGGCATTTTAGAACTTTTTATGTGAAACTTAAAAAGTGTTTCAACCTGTATTAAATCTACAGCACTTGCTTTTTCTATACTTTGCATTTCTGATTAGGCAACATTAAAATACCCCTCAGCCATCTATCCAATCATCTGTCATCCAACCATCCACCTATATGTCAGTCTGTTGTCCATCCATCCATCCATCCATCCATCCATCCATCCATACATCCATCCAGCCATCTATCCATGCATCCATCACTCCATCCATTTGTTTTCTAAACTGCTGAAGCTCTGAGGGCTGAGGAAAACATTAAAAATATGTATTGCTCTTTTAGTGAAGCATTTGACGTACACAGAAGGTTGAAACTAAATTCCTATAGAAATGGTAGAGGAGACTTATAGTTTACAGATATTTTTCTAATGTAATAAATTAAGACTTTTTATAGGAGTAGCTTGGTCTACCTACTGCTAATTTGTCAATGTCTGAGATTTCAGGAAAGGGTGCCTTTTTACAAATTGTATCCTGCTGCATATTAGAGCAGTAAAACCAAAGTTACATACTCGCATGTACAGGACAAACAATTTCCTTTTAAAAGAAGCATAAACAGTCAACATACTGGTAAAACTCATTGTACATCACTGAGTCCACAGCCAAACTCTTCATTCCAAAAAAGGCATTTTTGAAGCTGGAGAGATATTTGTCCATCTACGTTAATGCATTAAAATAGCTGAAATGAGACAGACAGACAAAACAAGCATTTTTTTTTACCCCAGTTGGAACTAATTTTAAAAATAAACAATTTAGTTTCATGAACAGAAAATTCAGATGATACACTATTTTTGTTACATTATCACGTATGAACCAATCTGCCCAACACATTTCTAAAACAAACAGAATCATTATCAACTATCTGTTTTATTAGGAAATGTTAACATTGACAAATGATGTCTTGCATTTATCTATTTCAGTAAATGAAACTTAATTACGAGGCCACTCCTAAAATATCATTCACTATTTCCAGTTTAAATGTATCATAGTGTTATTACTTTTAAGCATTCCATTTTGCATTGTTCTTCTCAAAGAAAGCTGGCTCCTACATTCATTACATTGTAAAATTAGCACCAATACTACCCAGAATTTTTCTTTTCTCTCGAAGCTGGCCTTAGACAATTTTATGAGTGCCCGTAGTTTTTTGCTAATACTGATCAGTGATGCCTTCCCTTTTTGGGATTTTGCTGTATCATTTAGTAGCTTCCTCCTTCTATTGTATAGTTTGTTTATGGCTGGGGTCCACCAGACAGGACGTCTGCCTTTGAAGGATTGGGTCTTGGTTTTATTTGGGATTGCATGATCCATGCATTCCTGAAGGTGTTCATAGAATGCATTTATAAAGGATTCTGCAGACTGGGCCATATTTTCCACAGGCCTGGGGGCTTTGAAGGATTCCACCTCGGTTTTGAGGATTGTGAAATTTGCTTTAGAGAAGTTTTTCACTGTGGTTTTCTGGGCAGGGGGTGGGGTCAGGATGTGAATATCCAGTGAGATTAGTTTATGGTCTGATCTTACCAGTGAGGGATACACTTCTGGTCTGGAGCATAGAGTCCCCATGTTGGTGATGATCAGGTCCAGTATGTTTTCCCCTCTTGTGGGAGTGGTAACAAGTTGTTCCATAGCATTTGAGTTTATAAATTCTAGGAACCTTTGGGCTAGGGTGTTGGAGCTAGAGTAATGCTCCCAGTTTATGTTTGGGTAGTTGAAGTCACCCAATATAATGGTGTTTGGAGAGACCTTCATATTTTCCAGTGTTCTCAGGAAGGCCGAGTGGGGTTCCTGGGTTTGGGAGGGTGGTCTGTAGCAGGCTATAAACTGGAAGGCAGTTAATTTATTTAAGTAATTAATTAATAATTCATTTTGTTTACCAGGGTAGAGCACTGATCATAGATGACTGTTTATATTCTCAACCCAGGTTACAAACATAGCAATAACAATAAAGTAATATTAAAAAGAATTACATAGTATGGCAACATAACATGTTGTTCTTCTTCTTTTGCCTTTTCCCGGTTAGGGGTCGCCACAGTGGAACTCCAGTCTGCTAATGATTGGCAGTAGATTTTTACGGTGCCAAGGTGCCAGCTCGACACCCAACCTTCAACTAAGGCATGCCCATTCACACACGTCTTTCGAACACCACTCGACCACGGGGAGGACATGCAGACTCCACACAGAAGGTGCTCCAACCAAGAATCGAATGGGAGAACCTCTTGCTGTGAGGCAACAATGCTACCAGTGCACCACCACGGCTTCTGCTGCACCACCGTACGGCAGCATAATATAAGAGATTTAAAAATATATACACATATTTACAAGAACGTTTAAAAACAGAGGATCAGAAGCGAACAATGCAAAATGGGATGGAGGTTAGTATAATGGTTAAAGTGCTAACCTTACAGCCACAAGGTGCAGGCTTTGATATTCACTGGATGAGCTTAGAATGGCTCATGAGGGTAGTCAGCCTAGTACTACTCTATGAACCTATGAACCAAAATACACATGCAATAGGAGAGGTAAATGTGAGCCAGCAGATAGAATGGACATGGATTATGCAAGTATGGTGGTAATTTTAGCAGGAATAGAGTAGAAATTGTAGAAAACAAAGAGCTGGAATAGAAGAGCTAATAACAGGAAAGTGGATTTCAGATATATGATATGGAATGGCTAGGACAGATGGTGGGCATAAATTTATATGCTGGAGATTAAGCGGCTAAGGATTTCTGTGTTGAATGTAATAGTGCAAACATGGGAATTAAATAACTTGGCCTGTGTTCTGCTTGTGCAGTTATATTGTGCAGTTAGGACAAGTTCAGCAAAATCAGTTGCCATAGATTAAGGGCAAAAATAGAGAAGTTGCGGTTTGTGGAATGAAATTTAGCAGAAGATAATTACATTAGAATAACTGGTTAAAATATTTTGCTTACCATCAAGCCCTGCCTGGATTGTATCCTTTTTTCTGCATCATCAGAGTGAGAGGCAATCACAGCACATTCAGAGACAACAATTTAAATTTAAATTTTGTTTGCATATGGAAAGAAAGAACGGGTTTTATAAATAACTGTAAAATATGTACTATATAGAGGTACATTATAACCTTAAAATTTGAGTTGAATTTCTCCTTTTTATTTAGATTTAGTAGTAAACTGAATTATATTTTTGGATATTACTCCACTCCAGGTATAAATGCATACACACAGACATGTTCATAGGTTCATAGGTAGGTACTAGGCTATCAGCCCAAGGGCCTAAATAAGCCTAGCCAACAAGGTTCCCTGGCTTACGCCACCCAAGAAAGTTAATTTCCTGTGCCCCTGTCGAGAAGAGCCACAGAAGTGATCCCCAGGGTGTATTTTCTATTTCCCATCCACTCATCAAGATTTTTCTTGAAGAGTGCTAATGAGCAACTTTGCTTGACCTAGATGGGTAGCTTGTTCCAGAGAATAGGAAGTCTCTGGGACAGGAATCTATCCCTCCAGCATGTCCTGTTTATTGTGGTGACAAGGTTTAGGTCCCTAGAGCGTGTAGCTTGGAGGGATTGGGATTTCTTAAGGTGTAGCATGTCCAACAGCTCTGGGTTTAACATAACTTTATATGTTAGGCAGAGATCTCCTCGGAATTGGTGATATGCTACAGAATAAAGCTGGAGTTTTTTGAGACGTTCAGTGTAGGGCATCTGTTTGAGACTAGTAATCCTCTTTGTGAGGCACTTCTGTGGCCTTTCCAGCTACTGCAGATGTCTTGTGAGTTACATTCCAAAAGAGGCATTGTACTCTATAATGGGTCCAATGAGTGCCGAGTAGAGGGGAACAATTACCTCTTTTTTCCTGAATGAGAACCCTTTTGTGATGAAGTGTGCCACATAGAAGGATTTCCTGACTACTGTGGTGATGTGATTATCAAAGGAGAGTCTACTGTCCACCAGGGTCCCAAGGTCTCTTATCACACATTCAGCATTAAGTAGACTGCCGTTTATGTGGTAGTTCATGGGTACAGAGTTTTTACCAAAGGGGATGACAATGCACTTTTTGGCACTGAGCTTGAGGCCATGCCTCTGACACCAGGCATCTGTCTCAGTGAGGCTCTTCTGTAGGATGTCCACATCATTTGGGGACTCAACTATGGCTCCTAGTTTGCAGTCATCTGTGAACTTCATTAGCCAGAGGCCTTCTGTGTTAGCCTGTACTTCAGAGAAGTGGATATCAAACAGGAAAGGTCCCAGGAGTGAACCCTGTGGCATTCCACTTGTCACTGGTTTGAAGTCAGATTTGGAGTCTGCAACTTCTACAGTATGGGTTATGTTAGTGAGCCATTTGGCAACCCATCTTGTGACGTAGGGATTTATACCTAGTTTAGTGAGTTTAGCTATAATTCCAGAATGGGGGATGGTGTCAAAATCCTTGGCGAGGTCAAGATAGGCTGTGTGAAACACCTTACCCTCGTCTACGGTTTTGCTGATTGCCTAAAAGAAGTCGATCACATTTAGAAGGCATGATCTGCCTTTCACAAACCCGAACTGGGTGGGGTCCAGAGTTTGGAGGTTACCAATGTCTCCATTTATGAATTCCATGATGATACATTCCATGGCCTTGCAAACCAGGCTCATCAGGCTAATAGGGCGATAGTTCCCAGGATCAATGGTGGCTCCCCCTTTGTGAAGTGGGATAACTGTTGCTGTGCACCATTCAGTGGGCAGAAAGCCTGACATGAGACTATGATTGAACATGGTGCTTAGGTGGGGAGCCATTCCGTTCTGAAGTCCATGTAAAACGCAGCCTGGGATGTTGTCCGATCCCATGGATGCTATGTTTTTGGTTTCAGAGAATTCAGCTTTTACCTGCATAGATGTGATTACAGAGACTCTGCATTCTTCTTGTATAGATATGGGCCTTTTAGGGTTTGAGAGGTGGGTAAAGTTAGCACTGAACCGGTCTGCTAGGATGTTGGCAATATCAGTTGGTCCTGTAATTTTCGTGCCGTTGTGCTGTAACTCAGAGCAGATCGAGATTCTTGACATAGCTATAGAATGCTTTGTGATTGTCCTTAGAATTAGTGGTGATTTTGTTTTCATAACTAGCTTTGGAGGATCTTATAAGGGATCTCAGCTTCTTACTGAGGCTGACCAGGCAGCTCCTCCACTCATGGACTTTTACTCTCTTTTGCAACAGTTTATTCCTTCTGTTGTACAGTTTGTTTATGGCAGGGGACCACCAGTTTGGCTTCCTTATTTTGGAGGATAGCATCTTGGTTCTGTTTGGGATAGCACGATCCATGCACTCTTGTAATTGCTTATAGAGTGCATTTATGTAGGATTCAGCAGTCATAACTCTATTGTCCATCTGCATGGGTGTCATGAAGTTCGCCACTTTTGTCTTCAGAAGCATGAAGCTGGATTTGGAGAAATTTTTTACCGTGGTTTCCTTAATGGTGGGTAGGAGCTGGATGCGGATATCTAGGGTGATAAGCTTATGGTTGGATCTGACCAAAGAAGAGTTGATTTCAGGTGTGGAACACTGGTCGCTCATGTTAGTAATGACTTGGTCTAGGATATTGCTGCCCCTGGTGGGGGTGTGGATAAGTTGATCCAGGGCATTGGAATTTATGAATTTCAGAAAGCGTTGAGCGAAGGAGTTGGTACATGAGTAGTTTCCCCAGTTAATGGTGAGTTAGTTGAAATCGCCCATTATTAGGGTGTTTGGTTGAACCCTAATATTTTCCAGTATATCAAGAAAAGAGAAGTGGGAATCCTGGGGCATGGTAGGGGATCTGTAGCAAGCTACAATTTGGATTGCAGTTTTGCCCAGAGTTAGTTGCACTTGGATAACCTCGGATGCATTATGCTGTGCAACTAGCCTGGAGGTGTGGATATCCTTAATGAATATGGACACACCTCTGCCTTTGGTGTTCTGGTCCAGATTAGATGGCTGAAAAGTGTGGTATGGGTTATGGCCTGGTAATGCAGGGTTGCTGTCTAGAGCCTTGAACCAGGTCTCAGTCACTGCACAGATATCGATGTTCTCCATTGTAAGGAGTGCCTCGAGTGAGTGCATTTCGAGATTTAGACTTCTAGCATTGAGTAGCATTACTCTCAGTTTTTGCTTGCCTGTTCCTGTTATGATGGTGAATTTATCATTTGAACCTTGCCTAAAAAAGGCACTATAGGGGCATTAAGAGCCTTAGCCAGTATCTGGAATTCAAAGGACGACAGGTGTAAGCCATCTCTGGCAAGGCATCGTGGTCTGTTGACCATGCCGTCCCAGGCAGAGAGATACTGGATTCCCTTAGAATGACACCAGAAGATTAGCCAAAATAAATACACACACACACACACACACACACACACACACACACACACACACACACACACACACACACACACACACACACACATATATGTGACACCTGAGGAAGTGTAGTTTATCTACGTGAAAGCGCTTGTGTTTTTATGATTCAATAAAAGATTTTATATCTACTGGACTTATCCATGTGGTGACTCCTGTTGGGATCTGACATCATCAGTTTTTCCATATTTTTCCACGCGGAGTCTTTACTCTTTTGCTGCAGTTCGTTAGCTTTCCTACATGATGACCTGTTTGAAACTGGAAGATTGTTGGAGGTCAGCAGAAATGAGAACAAAAAAAAAAAAAATCATAATAAAATGGAGAAGGACAATAAATAAAGTACAATAGTGCACTAACTGCCACGAATCATAGCACCTCTCAGTGTAGTTGACAAATATCATCAAAAGAGCAGAGATAAGCCAGAAAAGCAAATTTTTTCAAAGTAAAGACACAGTGTAATGGAGGAAGAGCACAATATGATGACTCTCAGGAAGTGATGAGGAATTCACGAATGGGGATAATAACAGTGGTTAGATTTTCACCTTTAACTTAAGGAATATAAAAACACTTTACTCCATTTGGGATATGCAATAAAGCATCATCTGTAAACATTGTAATTTGCTGACATCCCTTCTTATCTCAGTTTATAGTTCATCTCATTGCACTTACTGCTTTCCACAGTGTCGATGTAAGGTGTGGGGCCATTAATCTTAATTTAAGAGGCTGATTTCCTTACCAGAGTTCAATAAAGTCTCTAAGCTGACTAGAGATCTGACAGCTAAGAATCAGCTCCTACCCATTTAGCACTGTCAACGTGTTTATTTCCAACATGAGTCTACATGAACCAGCTAATGTAATAAAAGGTTCCATTTTCACCTGAATCATGTCAACCGCAGTCTGTGTCATTATACCGTGTCCTGCCCTGCTTGCATGATACTTTCTTTTGATGTGTGTCCTCTTCTAACATATGGCTGTAAATAAGCAGCAGTAATACAATTAGCAAGGATGAGATGGGACACTGGTGTTCTACACAGCATACTGTGATTATACACCATGCCACACTTGGGTCGCAGGTTGTGATAGAGTATGTGGAGACTGATGTTCTGCATGGCATTGCTGAGATTATACACCATGCCACACTTGGGTCACAGGCTGTAACGGATTCTGTGGAGACTGATATTCTACATGGCATTGCTGTGATTATACACCATGCCGCACTTGGGTCACAGGTTGCAATAGTCTGTCAGACTCACTACTATATACACTTGGAAAAGAATTACAAAGAACTGGGAGAGACTATGCTGTTTACCTGAATAATGTTTTCTCTCCTAAGCCATCTAACAAAATACTCAGCCTCTTTACTATGAAAAAAAATATCTGCTGTAGTCACTAAACTGAATTTCAGACTGAAACAAAAGCATTGCACCTGTTTCATAGATCCTAGGAAGACATTAAAGTAGCCTCATTAAAGAGGTTTTGCTGTAGGAGGACTTTGGAAATCAGGGACAGAAATGTGATACGGTTAGGTCTCGTACTGCTGTGGGATACTGCACTTCTGTCTGTTATTACAGCAATGCTATGGCTTCTATTCCACAGCAATTTAGGAGAGTTAAAACGACCATTTCCAGCTCAGAGTTAACAGTTCGTGCTGAGCCGTAGTGCGCAAAGAGAATCAAGACATAATTATCATACCGTAAACAAACGATAATTCATCCCGAATATAATTATTAGCAAAAAAAGTACTAAGGTTTTCATTAGAAAATGTTCCCTTTAAAGAAATAAATACATACATGCATCAGATAAACATTTTGTTTTGTATTGCAGTAAGGTTGCCATCATTATTTTTTGTAATAAAAAGCAAACTTCAACCATCAGTTCTCGTTTGGTATGCCAGAGTATACATGCTGCTTTGAAAACACTGGGTGGCAGTTTTGTACATCTGTTGTGACATTTCCCACACACACAGGATGTGTAAGCTGTGTTCTGAAATATTAATAAAATCAGAGAACTCAAGCATAATTTAATATCTTGTATTAGGAAAACAGTGCTTCTACATTTGCATGGTAGTAACCTGAATTGTCAGTTTAGTGCATTCAGTCGATGTAACTGTGTATTTTAAGTTAATAGCATTAGTATTACAATAACAGAAATATCACTATGATGAAGAATTTCTAAATAGCTAAATAGATACGAAAATATCTAGGTCCATATTAAGTATCAGGGACAGTTATGTACACTGTGGTACAAAATGCCCGCATAATACCTTTCAGTTTTTCCAAACTACTTATTTTAAACAAAAAAAATAACAAATATGATAATATTCATACTCATAACCACAGAATCAGGCTTCAAAATATTAATATCCTGCTGGTCTTGGCAGCAATTCTTCATGCAATATTGTGCTTTTTCCATGTTTTCAAACACTAATGATGCTTACTTGTGTCAGTATTTAAGAGCAGTCATTTTGTGCATCATACAGCCTGCGATTATTTACATCACCAAAGCTTTAAACTTGAAAAATGAAATGGGCAATTCATTCAAGAACTCATCATTGTCTCTGGGATTCGGTGTTCTTTGACTTACTTTTATGATTTTGGGGGTGCAGGGATATATTTATTACATCCCCTTCCCCAATAGGATAAAGAAATCTTGAGTGGCTTGTAAATTTAGTCTTTCAGGTGTAACTGAATGATCTTTGGTAAGTCAGGTTTTGCTGAAGTGCCATAATAAATGCCATTTTTTTGCTTTTGGGTCCTTGAGTTTTACCTGCCAGCCCCCACCAGACTATTTCCTGACCTTTGTTATTCCTTGAAGTCTTATTCTACAATACATTATTGAACTCCTTCATTCTTTTCATCTTAGTTAGTTGGATAACTTACCTAGCCATCTTGTAAACCCAACTTAATCTACTGTCTTCTAGATCAGCAAGAGGTTACTTGCATCACAGTTACTCACATGTAATTACGCTCAAACTGCATGGTGTTTTTGTAGTCTCTATGCTCACAGCCCTTTGGAAAAAGAACATGGGAGGTGTCTTTCACTTTCTTAGTAATTGCCCTTCCTCAAAAGTACAGTGAATTCAGGCTGAAAGTAATAAAGTATGGTGGATATGGTGGTGACTCTGACACATCGAGAGGTGGCAGCAGGCTTGTCTTGCTGCAGAAATAACTTCTTTTGGTTTTATTATTTACAGTGCAGTCATGTAGCTTTGAGTGACCATAGTGGGTCTGTGTTTGTTTAGTAGCTGGTTACTATGGTGAGTAGAGGGCAGTCCCAGACCGCTGCTCATTTCCCCTAACAGCTGCTCTGATCATGGAATGGAGGATGAATATACATTCTCATCTCAGTGCGGAACCATGATAGCACAATGTTAGGCATTCCCCACCTTTCTATTTAACTTGCTCCTTCCAGTACAGCTCTTGTGAGTGGGTACCTTTAACTCCCAGTGGGTGTGGTTTGAGCCTTTAAAAAATGAAATTATCACCTTATGGTTCTAACAAATAGTCATTGACAAAGGTCAAATATCAATATGTTTGTGTTTGCCATCATGTATGCTTCAAGATATAATATTCTGATATCTTGTATGTAGCATGATTTTAGAATTAATAGTGTAAATATGAACAAGTGATATTTGACGCCTAGAGGAGCAGTAGGAGGTACCTGCAGAAACACCTGGAGGCGCACTCAACTGTTTTAAGCCTCATTGTGTCGTTAACAAGTTAGCAGGGAACCCATTCATTTACTGACTTCTTTGATACTACTTTTGTTATCTTTCATGTCAGTTTTTCTCCATTCAAATAATAATTTTCAGCCATTCTGCATATGTCCAGTGTGCACATAAGCAATGTCAGGAAAGAAGGAGAGATTTAAAAAGACAAATGCAAACAAAAATCTGGCCTGCATTTGCAAAACCCTCCACCTAGCTGCTATAAGGATTTCTGGCTAAGAGGAGTAAACTGAGTTGATAGAAATTCAAAACAAATATGCGTAGGTCATCAGTACATAAGTAAGTCCCTATTACTAACACTTTGTTAGATCAGAGGTGAGATTCCATATTAACAGTCAATAGCATTTAGTGCAATTCAGCATTGCAAGCTGAGAGATAGCAGACTATCCCATGAAATGCCATACACTGCAAATGAAGTAAATACATTTTAAAGCAGAAGCTGTTCTTTACTTTTACAGAGAGTTTACGCATGTCTGGTTAGTTCCTTACACAACACAACACTTCATAAGTGTTTCAGCTTTGTGATAAACTATGCATCCCTATACGCCCTGCATCTGACATTATAATGACATCAGGCTGCTTGGCAACAAGCAATCCAGTGAGAGAGGAAGTTGTAGACAAATGTATGATGGAAACTGCTCCACTTTGTAGAACTGTTATTAAATGTTTAGTGAAAGTCAAAACAAAGTGCTAAATGTAGCTTCTGCATCAGTGTCTTGCGTGGAGAGTATTTGTTGAAAGTAGCTAATTTCTTTTCTGCTTTTTATTTTTCCCTGAAGCAGCCAGCAGGACCCACATTCCTTTTGGAGGCAGCCCTAAATCTTACTGCAGCATTGCATCAATACAAGGTTTAGTTCATCTTTCGTCACTACATTTTGCTCATTAAGAAAGGTATTCCTATGTCTGATTGGTTGTCATTCTGAGTGCCATTTAACATGACCAGAAACAGTGAAGTCTAAAGACCACTATGCTTTGCTTTTGAGACCAAACATTTTTCTGTGCCATCTGTTTCCCTTTTTTATCCAAGTCAGCTTTATAAGTTATTTCATGTCTAACAGTTAAAGGCTAAACAATAAAAGATTAAATAATTACAAAAATATTTACAGAGTACTCATTATCCAAGAGCTATGGACAGGATGACAGATTAACATGCAGTAAGTAAATGTTGCTTGAGGGCCAGACTCCTGGAAAGGACAGGTCCTGTGGGAGGACATTAAATATTTATTAGCGTCAAAGCAGGGGTAGAGCTCACAGCCCCAGGAATTTCTTCAGTAGCTAATTAACATTTACAGGGAAAACCATGTAGACAGAATGGAAATGTATGCCACAATCAGCCTAAGAAATGGTGACTTCCTGGAGAGTAGAAGTGTCATAGCAAAGTCACTGTCCTATTGATGAGCCCAAGTGGACAATCAGACAAAAAAACCTAGCGATACAGGCATTTCATGTTCTTTTATACTTTTGCCACAGAAGAAATACAAGGGACGTGTGTGTGTTCTGGCTCAAGTAATTTCCATTTTATAAGTACGGAAGACTGAACCTATTGATAGTAACTGTAGTAGTATCTGTTAGAAAACTTAGAGGATTTTGCTCATCAGATCACTCATAGATGTACTGCATTGACCAAGTAATGCCACTCAGCTGCATGTTATTGGATGGAACTATCCGTGGCACTTTCTTATTGTTTGGAATGATCTTGGCTCCGCTGATTTATTTGTGGTAAGTGTATTGACACATACTCTGCTCATTGAGGCAGGCTCTGACTCACAGCTTCATTCTTATGTCCATTCTGTAAACTGAGTGAACAACGTCCTCTCTGTTCTGTCTAGTGTAGTTTCCCTTAAGCTTCAACCATGCGAAGTACACCAAAAATACCTATACCTGTCAAAGTATCACCTAAATGAAACCTAAAAAAAGGTTTTTGCAGAAGGCTTGCCTCATGTGGAAGTCTCTATTGTCTTACACTTCTCTTACTTGTATATCCTAACTCTATGACTGCACAACTGCAAAGAAAAGAAAACAAAATACAATGAAAAGAGCTGCTGTTTAAAAGAATGATTTGTTATGGGAACATTGATCAGGGAGATGAACATTTGAGAGCTGTAGTCAACAAGTGTAAGGCCGGAATTCATAGTCATTGAACAAATGCTTTTCAGTTATCCACTCAGTCCATGAATGAGCAGAGCTGAGCCATGATTCATAGAGGCCATTTAGTATAACATGATGGTTGCTAATACATCTAAATTAATTAACTCATAATAAGATGTATACATCTAAATTAATTAACTCATAATAAGATGTAATTGAGAAATGATGCACCCTAGTGTATGCTAATGATGCCTACTTACGATTCATGGTCAAACTTTTGTGCTTCCTGCACATTCATTGTACAAAATGTATCTGCGCCTGTTATAGCTGCCTTGCAATCAATGGACTTGCTTTAACCTTAGCTGTTTCCCTTGCTGACTCTGTAAAATGCCACAGCAATATACAAAAATGTTTCAGATAATCATCAGTCGAACACTACCTGTCACACTGTGAAATAAAAGATATGTGACATGACCATTGTAAGAGTGCAGCCAACTAAAGCTGTGTTGAAGAATGTTTGCAAAATCATGAATACATTGACGATACTAAAGAAAGCCTTTTGTTAACACATTCATCCTTTCATTTGCACCTACCACATTCTTGTAATCATAGTACTGTCAGAGGCACTCAGGAACTCCCCTGTAAGGATGCATGCTCAGCCAACAAAACTTCCTTGCCACTTCAGAACTTGAGTCACTGCATTTCTTCCATGTATGTGCAATCATTAAATTGCACAAAACATTTTCACAGTGATCACTAATTTCCACTGTTGCTGTAATGAATTCCCACTTACAAATGACAGCTTACAGTATTGTAATATAACCATAATATAAATAAAATAAACATTTCCTGAGGTTAACTCAATAATCTTTTATCATTTTCAATTGTTCGTAAAATTTGCACTATTTCTAATATTTTTTTCTTACTTTAAAATGTCTACAGTGTCCTAATAAACATGACACCCATTTCAACTAATTCCAAAATAATATGCTGCTTTTAAATTTATTCATGTAAGTTGCATGTTTTGTATGCAAATGATGCCATTTTACATTTATCTCCATGAATCACACTGATACGTAAATATGCACAACACCTTATGCATGTAATTGCTCTCTTTACTTCACATAAAGCATAACTGCCGGTACTTAGGCTTTTGCCTTCAGTAGGCATGTTTCTCAACACCATGTGCAATTATGTAGTCAGCACGAATAATATAAGGTAACTAAAGTTGCATAATGAACTAGTGCAACTCTGCATGGATGATCGCTGCACACAATCGGAGTCCAGGACTATGAATACCTCACTAAATCTCACTTAACAAAGTGTATCATAACACTGTAACTACTTTTTCTGGTCTAGTTTAGCTTTCCAACAGCCCTTTACTGTGCCTTTATTTCTGCATTTCCACACACTTGGACCTTTAATTACTTTAACATACTTCTGCTTATTGTGGTTGTACAAGCTCTTTGCTAGAGTCTCTCATTCATTAATCCAAGATTAATGCTCTGGCCAAGTCATTTTGAAAGGGTGATATAAATTCCACTTTAATCAAAGAAAACTGAAGTGTTGGCAGTACAGTACTTAACAAGTCCTCTCAAGCATATGGCATGGCTTTCTAAGGATGTACAGTATACAGGATCATAGGATCATAGTAAGTTACTGGGCTAATGGCCTTAGGGCCCTTACAAGACTAGCCAAGTTCTACCCTTATTTCCACAATAAGCACCTATTTCCCCTTTCCAAGACGGACACAGGTGGAACCCCCAGGGTGAATTTATGGTTACCCATCCAATTGTCCAGATTGCGTTTGAAGAGGGCTGATGAGGTGCTCTGTTTGACATGAAATGGGATTCTGTACCAAAGGTGTGGTAACCTCTGCGAGGCAATGATTAACTTCAACAACTGGCCAAGTTTCTGGTGTTATTCTAAGAGGATGCAGTATCTGTCTGCTTGGGATGACATGATTGACAGACCTCGATGCTTTGCCAGAGATGGCCTGCATCTGTCACCCCTGAGTTTTAGGATACTGGCTAAGGGTCTTGCCACCCCTATAGTGCCTTTTTTAAGTGATGTTCCAAAGACCAAATTACCACCATAACAGCTATAAATAAATGCAATCTGAGGATCATTTTGCTCAACACTAGAAGTCGAAATCTCGATGCACTTGCTCAAAGCACTCCTCAAAATGGAGAGCATCGACATCTGTGCTGTAACGGAGACCTGATTTAAAGCAGCAGAAAGAACCCCTGTGCTACCAGGCTCTAACTCATTCCATACCTTTCAGCCTCAGAACATGGATAGAAGCTCCAATGGTGGTGGTGTCTCCATATTCATAAAGAATATTCACACCTCCAGACTAGCAGCCCAGTATAATGCATCTGAGATACTTCAGGTACAACTAACATTGGTAAGATAGCGATTCAGGTCGTAGCCTGCTATAGGTCCCCAATGATATCCCAAGACTCTCACTCCACATTCCTAAGCACCCTGGAAACTATTAGGGTCCAACCCAACACTCTCATACTAGGTGACTTCAACTACCCCTCCGTCAATTGGGAAAACTAGTCATGCACCAATACACTGGCCAGTTCCAATGTCCTGCACCAGCTCATTCTTACCCCCACTAGAGGAAGCAACATCCTTGACCTGGTTATTACTAACATGGGCAACCATTGCTCTATACCAATAGTCAATTCCTCCCTGGTTAGAGCTGACCACAAACTAATCACCATGGAAATCCACATCTCACTCACACCCCCCCGCAAAGGTAACCACCATAAAAAATGTCTCCAAAGCTGTCTTTGGGCTCCTAAAAACAGAGGTGGCTAACTTCACGGCACCCATGTCAATGGAAAATAGATGCATGACTGCTGAATCATACACCAGTGCACTGTACATAAATGCATGGAACTAGCCATAAACAACAGAACCAAGATGCACTCCTCCAAAAAAGGAAGCCAATCTGGTGGTCCCCTGCCATTAATAAACTCTACAACAGAAGGAAAAAAACTGTTGCAGAAAACGGTGAAGTTCCAAGACTGTAAAAACTCCCTTATTAGCCTCAACAAAAAGTTGACATCCCTCATCAAAACCTCTAAAGCCAGCTATGAAGGCAGAATTCCAGCAGACATAAAAACAACCACAACGCCTTCTATAGTTATATCAAGAATATCCATGGCAATACCCAGGTTTGCTCTGAGTTACTGCACAATGGTACCTCCAATACTGAGCCAGCAGATATTACCAACATACTGGCCAACAGATTCAGTGCCAACTTCATCCCTTCCCCCCAAAGGATCAATCACAATACCAGAGGAATGCCAGGCACCCAGCATTACTGCAGCACAGGTTAAAGCTGCATTGTCCAAGCCAAGGCCAAGAATGCAGCTTCCATGGGACCCAAAAATATCCCTGGATGTGTTTTACATGAACTTCAAAGTGAACTGCACCACATCTGTGCACCCTGTTTAATCACAGCCTCAACTCAGGTGTTGTTCCTACTGAATGGCGCACTGCTAAAGTCATCCCTCTCCATAAAGGGGGAGCGACTGCAGACCCTGGGAATTATCTCCCCATTAGCCTGATGAGTCTGATATGTAAAGCTATGGAGTCCATCATCATGGACCTAATTAGCAAGGATATAGGGAATCTCCAAACTCTAGAACCCACGCACTTTGGTTTTGTGAAAGGTAGCTCGTGTTTGCTCAACCTGGTTGACTTCTTTGAGTCAGTTACCAGAGTTGTGGATGAGGGCAAGGCAGTTCATACAGCCTAACTCGATCTGGCTAAGACCTTTGATACCATTCCCCACTTAGGAAATATTGATAAACTCACCAAACTAGTCATCAACCCCCATATCACTAGGTGGGTTGCAAATTTGCTCACAAATAGAACCCACAATGTGAAAGTAGCGGACTCCAAGTCAGACTGCTGATCAGTCACGAGTGGAGTCCCACAGGGATCGGTCCTGGGTCTTCTCCTGTTTGGCATCAACTTCTCTGAAGTCCAGGCCAACATGGAGGAACTCTGGCTGACCAGGTTTGCAGATGACTGCAAGCTGGGAGCCATTATTAACTCCCCAAGTGATGTAGACATCCTGCAGAAAGGCCTCACTGAGGCCAAGGACTGGTGTCGAAACCATGGCCTTAAGTTTAATGCCAAAAAAATGTGTCGTCATCCTCTTTGGGAAAAACTCAGTTCTCACTAATTACCACATTGGTGGGAGCCCACTGAACACTGAAGGAGTTACAAGAGATCTGGGGACACAGGTTGACAGCAACCTCTCCTTTGACCACCACATTGCCACTGTGGTCAGAAAATCCTTCTATGTGGCACATCTCATGACCAAGGGTTTTACATCCAGGAAGAAAGAGGTCATCATCTCTCTCTACTTTTGCCTCATTAGGCCAATCATTGAGTAAAATGCCCCATTTGGCATGTACCTCACTAGATGCATGCAACAGCTGGAAAGGCCAAAAAAGTACCTCACAAAGAGGATCCTTGGCCTTAAACACATGCCCTACATGGACAGACTCAAAAAACTCCAGCTATTCTCTGTCTCATATCACCTACTTAGAAGCGATCTCTGCTTGACTTACAAAGCCATGTCTGACCCAGCTCTGTTAGAAATGCTACATCTAAAGAAATCCCAATCCCTCCGCACCACACTCTCCAGAGACCTCAACCTCATTACCACAATCAACAGAACATGCTGGAGGGATATGTTTATAACCCAGAGACTGCCCATGCTCTGGAATAGACTTCCCATACATGTCAAGCAGAGCACCTCACTGGCCCTCTTCAAGTGAAATCTTGATGAGTGGATGGGAAATAGAAAGTTCACTCCAGGGATCACTCCTTTGGCTCTACTTGATAGAGGCACTGGGAACTAACATTGTGCAGCACGATGGCAGGGCACTTCTATGGGCTAAGCTTGTAAAGGCTTCAGGGCCATTAGTCTAGTACATACCTATGAACCTATAAGGGTTGATACCTAGCTACGTGAGTTTGTCAATGATGCCTGATTGGGAGATAGTGTCAAATGACTTGGCTAAGTCTAGGTAGGCTGTATGCTTAGATTTCCCCTCGTCCAGGGCCTTGGTGACTGTCTCGAAGAAGTCTACCAGGTTTAACAAGCATTATCGCCCTTTGATAAATCCAAACAAAGTAGGGTCAAGAGTTTGGACATTACTTGTATCTTTGTTGATAAGGTCTATGATGATTTGCTCCATGGTCTTATAGATAAGGCTAGTCAGGCTAATAAGTTTATAGTTCCTAGGGTCAGTGGAAGCACCACCTTTGTGCAAGGGAATAGCAGTGTCTGTTTTCCATTCAGCTGGGACAAAGCCAGTGCTTAGACTATGATTGAAAAGAGTACCCAATGGTGTTGCTAATTCTTGTTGGAGCCCATGTAGAATGCAGCCTGGGATGTTATTAGGTCCCATAGATGCTGTGTTTTTGACCTTAGAGAGGGCATTTGCAATCTGCTCTTTAGAGACACAAGGTAGGGGACAGGTAGTGGGGATGCCATCGGGTACATGTGGTAGGGACAGGGAAGTGAAATTTTCACAGAACCTGTCAGCCAACAGGTTAGCTATATCCACAGGCTCAGTATATGTGGCATCATTAGCTACAAGTTCGGCACAAATCTGGCCTTTTCTTTTAGGTTACAGATGTAACTAAAGAATGCCTTAAGGTTGGCTTTAGTTGAGGAAGCTAATTTGGATTCATAGTTTGCTTTGGAGGACTGTACAAGAAGTCTTATTTGCTTGTTTAAGCTGAGGAGGGAGTGTTTCCAGTTTAGGACTCGCTCCTTCTTACTCTTAGGCAGCAATTTCTTCCTCTTATTGCAAAGCCTGTTAATGGCGGTTGTCCATCAGGCAGGTTTGCTCTTCCTTGAGGAGCTTGTTTTGGAACCTGTCAGGTATAGCCAAGCAATGCAATTATACAGGTGATTGTATAAAGCATTTGTGTAGAACTTGGCATAGTTGCCAGTCCCATCGGGGGGGGGGGGGGGGTACACTGAAGCTTTTTATATCATTCCATAAGAGGTGATAATCTGTTTTGGAGAAGTTATTTTAGTTCAGTTGCTGCTGGGGGAATCCAATGTGACAGTTACTTCAAATGAAACAGATTTGTGGTTATATCTCACCATTGAAGACCTCACAGTGGGGGTACTACAGTGGTCCTCCATATTGGTAAGCACCAGATCAAAGATGTTGGCACCCCCTTGTGGGGGTCTCAACCAGCTGGTCCAGCACATTGGAGTTAATGGAGTTGAGGAACCTTTGGGCAAGTGATTTTGAGCATGAGTAATTTACCCCATCAATGGATGGGTAGTTAGTCACCCAAACCATGAAATTATTTGTTAGCCAGCTATCTCCACTAGGCCAATTTCTAATTATATTGAAGACCAATGAAAAAAGCACTTCATAATAATTATGCCAAACTTGAAAATGCCACAATCTTATAACATTTATCAAAATTTCACAGAAAAGTACATTTGAAGCACATAGAAGAGTAAATATAGTAAGATACACAAGGCCACCTGCTAATTAGCTATCCTTGTTATCAGCATTATGCCCCAGAATTATCAAGTGAAACCCAGGAATTAATACCTAGAAATTAGATATGCTTGTAATCAGCAGTATGCACTGGAATTATCAAGTGAGGCCCAGGAATCAATATCTAGAAATGAACTATCCTTGTTATCAGCATTATGCCCTGGAATTATCAAGTGAAGCCCAAGAATTAATACCTAGAAATTAGATATGCTTGTTAACAGCAGTATGCACCAGAATTATCAAGTGAGGCCCAGGAATCAATACCTAGAAATTAGCTATCCTTGCTATCTGCAGTCTTCTTCTTCTTTTAGTCTTTCCCAGTTAGGGGTCGCCACAGCTGATCACCTGTCTGCTCATGACTGGCAGTGGAGTTTTATGGTGTAGAGTTGCCAGCCTGATGCTGAACCTTCCACAGAAGGCACACATGCACGCACTCACACCTAGGGCCAATTTAAAGTGTCCAATCCACCTATAGCATGTCTTTGGGATGTGGGAGCAAACCGGAGCACCCGGAGAAAACTCACATGACCACAGGGAGGACATGCAGACTCCGCACAGAAGGCACCTCAGCTGAGCATCAAACCGGAGAACCTCTTGCTGTGAGGTGGCAAAGCTAACTGCTGCACCACCGCTATCTGCAGTATGCCCTGAAATTATCAAGTGAGGCCCAGGAATCAAAACCTAGAAGTTATCTATCCTTGTTATCAGCAGTATGCCCCAGAATTATCAAGTGAGACCCAGGAATCAATACCTAGAAATTAGCTATCCTTGCTATAAGCAGTATACGCTGAAATGATCAAGTGAGGCCTAGGAATCCATACCTTGAAGTTAGCTATCCTTGTTATCATCAGTATACCCTGGAATTATCAAGTGAGGCTCAGGAATCAATATGACAGGAAAATACAAACACTACTAAATAGATGTAAGGTAAAGCCATATAATGAATTAAAAAATGCAACCAGGGAGACTGAAACGTACAAACAATAAACATTTTATTTCTGGTAAATTTTCATTGTTTGTAAATTCTTAGCATTCCATCTACAAAACAAAGTTCAACTCAAGTACTGTTTGTGAATATACTGTAAAATACTCAACTGCTCTTTGTCTTGCAACATTAATGCACAAATCTCTCTTTGAAGAGCAAAAGCACCATTCATAAACTGAATGTGCGGGTATTTTTTGAGATATCTTTGCTCTATTTTCAACATCCATTTTCATGACCTTTGCCATCCTGTTGGCACTTTTAACATCATGGCTTTCCTGGAAAACAATGACCTTCAAATCTGCTTAGCTATAGTGTGTACCCCTGTGCATCTCCAGTGTAGGGATTCTAATCTATTTCTAAATGTCATTTCTAAGGTCACAGCAATTTGGAAAAAACAGCATAACTTTATTTTAGGTTTAGATTGTTGTTGCTCAAGATGTAAGATTCAGCAGCTTACATATAGGGCATTTTCTATCACTCATAGCATGGAATTCATTATAAGGGCAAATTGTTAATGATTATTTGCATCATCTTGTCTGCATTTGTTTTGCATTCTGAAAAACTACAAAGTTCTCCTAACATATCCATACATTATGGAAAACTGTGCAACTATGAACTTCTTTCATAAAATAAACAATGAAACATTGTTCCTGAGTAAATATCTTCATTGATTCACTGGCCTGAGACACTGAGCGAATGGGTCTAAGTTTAAGGAGCAAAAGAGAAAAAGGCATATCTTAATAGATAAACAAGGAAACCAATCAAAGCTATACATTAACTCAGCAAATAAACGAAAAACTGTTGCAAAACAAACACAGTGCGACTGAGGAAAATGAAATCCCTGCTGTGCTTCTTTTTATACACAATGAGGCGAGCCAAATGTTCCACAAACACAAAACGTTTATTCAGTATAAACACTCAAGAAAGCTGCTAAAGTAGTAGTCGTGAACAGTATGAGTGGCAGGGTAGATATGATTGTAATACGAAAGGGGTGGTTTACCTAATACAGTGTCAGTCGTGTTTGTTTCTATGTAGGGAAAATGGAGAGACACTTCAAACAGAGACTCTATGAACATCAACATAATATATACAAACAAAACAGCAGAAATGCCTTGGCCAGGCATATTATAGACAAACCTAATCACCAGCTTAAATATTTGGTAATTGAGCAGGTTGTACCCAATTGTAAAGGGGGGGGGGGGTCTGTGGACTTTGAAATTAGATGAGCATGAACTTTTGTGGCAATTGAGACTGAATGCACACTCATATCCTGGGCTAAATGACTACCGCTCTTTAAAATGCATTTTAAAACTGAAGTCTTTATTAAGATGAACATGGAACAAAAACACCAAAATATTTTATGGTGTTTATGTTTATACATTTACTCATTTACTTATAGTTACTTTGTATTAAATCATGTGTATATATATTTATATATATTTAATATGAATGGTTTAGTGAAGAAGTTCAAAATCCCATGACATTTTAAGGTGGGTTTGTGATGTTATTAACAGGGAAAATGTATTTAAGTGCTTATTCGTATGCCTTTTACTTGTCTGATGAAGTTCATTTCATTTATGTGAACGAAAGCGCTCACAAATAAAGGTTTTACTGAAAGTGTAACTTACTGGATTTACTGGATTTATTTAGGCTACGAGGTGCTTGGTCTTGTGAATTAAGTTGACATTAATGTAAATAGGGCTGAATGTTATGCCCTGTCCAGAGGTATACCACACAGATCTTTCTATAGTCCTTAGGCATTTAACATACACCTTGAATATCTAATGCTTTATCAGATTATCTTTTGTAATGTCTGGGCAGATGATTTGAACAGAAGTGTAACCAATATAAATAATTTTAGCTAACTTCAGGATACTTTACATACGTTTTAACCCTAGGCTAATTTCAAGCAGATGGGAGTATTAAGAATATAACTTTTGGAGGTTGTATGGTTTGGAATACTTATACCAGAAATGATAAATGAATAGAAACTATCACTGTAAACTATCACTGCTTTTTGAGAGTTGGACATATTAGTAGTTAATAAATTGACATTTACAAATCATATCTTGGAGTTGTGAAACCGAGGTTTAACGACACCAGAGCATATTAACAGATAGATTAAATCTAAAGAGGTTTTGCTCCCTTTATTTGCAAACCTTATATGCATAATGTATGGGCATCCTTTCTGGCATATCAAGCCTAAAACCTACAGTTGAGCTTTAAAACTGATAAAGTGTAGGTAGACTAAAAGGACTGATTCTTCTGGCAGTATGTGTTATATTTAACCTGTACACTTTGCCCTGTAGGAGATTGAGGGGACATAATACACTGGGGTTCAATTCAAGGCTAGCAAATACATTTCTTTATGAATGCCTAGGCTTGCATGTCTCTAAGATACATGGATTTAAAAGACTCTTGAGACTGTACAAAAGAAATAAAATTACAAGCACTTTGTTTTGTGATGGAATAGCTAAAGATCAGAATAAGCTACCAGATGAAGTTAAGTTTTGCAATTTTCAGAATTTTCCACTGAATAGTAAGTTTCAGAGCTCCATGTGTTGTTGCTATTGGGTAATACAGCAGAAACAGATGCTCTTCCCTATCTTCACGAGGTTTACTGTAAGTCAGAATGGTGCATTTTGTACAGCTAGCATCAAGGAGCAGTTATTAGAAGCTGCTTTACTGGTCATCATTTACAATGATCCACAATGAAATGGTACCAAAATATTACACACTCCTATTAGGGTGTATTAGAGCTAACAGATCATTTGCCCTTCATCGATAGTATATGCATAGTTCAGAAATGTTTCATGGGATGACTTCATGCAAGCAGGAAGTGACATCCAAAACAAGAAAGGAGTCTCTTCTCATACAAGTGATTAGTGTAAAAGCATAATATGGTATGTAAGATGAGGCAGGTAAAGGTGGGCTAAATTATAACTATATAGATCTTTCTGTGCCATAATCTGACTCCTTCAGCAAAATACAAATCAGTATACCAGTCTCACAGTGCAATGCAATATATTAGTAAATTTCAGCCAGGATGGCTATTAGGCTATATAATGAAACTCTGGTGTTCAACAAAATATTAGCAGACAAGAATCTATTAGTTACAGTAAGCATCTGTTGTCAATACACAAGCATCAGAAAATGAGTTAACCAAAAACACATTTACTCAAAATTAAAGGCACAGATTAATATACAGGAGACTGTGGCATGGCACACACACACACACAAGACTGTGGCATGGCACACACACACACACACACACACACACACACACACACACACACACACACACACACACACACACACACACACACACTCGCGCACACACACACACACGTCACACTGTGTTGGGGACAAAGGAAAATTCCACCTGGAATCGTCTCCCTTTCTTATGATTACAGCCATGCTGTTATTGAATTATCATCATCTACATCATTATCAGCACCCTTTTTCCCATTTTGTACATGGGGTAGGTTTTTCTTTTTTCATGTTAACAGACATCGTTTCTCTCTATTCAGAGCTGCACTCCCCCTTCTCCATGCCTGTCTGTTGCAGTTTTTTTCTCATATAATCCATCCACCTCTTTGCTCAGTGCTATTCTTTCTTCTTGCATTCTTCCTGTCAATCACAAATCTTCTTCATCAGATTATCTTCTGTTTTTTTCTGCACATGTGTCTGAACCACCATCATTTGTTCTTTGACCTCTTTTGGAACTGGACCTAGTTTGGCTTCTTATCTTATGTTCTAATTTCTTCATCTGTCCCACAGTGTGCACTCTACCATCCATCTCTGGAACTTCATCTTCATCAACTCTAGTTTTCTCAGCTGCTCTGTCTTCACTGCCCAAATTTCTGTACCATACTGTAGTACTGATCACACCAGTGTTTTATATACCTCACTTTTTAGCTTCTTTGGCACTCTTCTGTCACACACTACCCTGACACTACACTCAGTGCAGGTTGGCTGCAGCCCCTCTGATTCTAGCTTTGATCTCCTCATTCAGACTTCCCTTCTCATCAGCCACCCCACCCAGATACATGAAGCTGTTAACCTGATCCATTATTTTCCCTTCTATCTCACTTCTCTTCTTATTCTTTTCCCCCCCATTCGCTGCCAGTACAACTTTGTTATTGTAATCAGTTTCATCCTATGGGCCTTCAGGTTTGCATTTAATTCCTCTATCATTTACTAAAGAAATTGCTTAGATTCACCTGTAATACCACATCATCTGCATAAAGCAGCTTTGTTGATCTGTCCCCATGACCAGACTGCTAATCTAGGCCATCATCAGTAAGAACAGTAGTGGGCTCAGAGCTCAGCCATGATGCTGACCAACTGTCACTGGAAACCCCTCTGTGAGTCTGAGGATTGTTTATACCTGGGTCATTGGGTGCTTGTACACAGCCTGCCCTAATTCTGCCAATGTTTCTAGGACTTCCCAGATCAGCTTTCTTGGGACTTTGTCATATGCTTTCTCCAAGTCTTGCAATGCCCAGTTGGAATCTTTCCTCATCTCTAGCTTCTTGTCAAGTATCTGTCTCGCTGCAAACTTTGGATCTGTTATGCTGCATCCTGATCTAAATCCAAACTGCTCATCTCCCATCTTACTTTCTACTACTCTGCATGCTCATTTATCAATCACCCTCTCCAGAACTACTCTGCATGTTCATTTATCAATCACCCTCTCAGAACTTTTGTGCTGTATGATGAGTTTGATACCTTTATACTGCTCACAGATGTGAATGTCCCCTTTGTTCTTGACCACTGGCTCTGGTTTGCTTATTTTCAAGTCATATGTGATAAGCCTTTCTCTCCATACTGCTATGAGTACCTTCAGGAGCCACATCTCCCCATCTCACTCCACATCTTTATCATATCTGATTGATATCATCTGAGCCTGCTGCCTTTCCTGACTTAATTTTCCTTAGTGTTGTTATTACTTCTTTTATGGTGGGCTTCTCCTCTTCTTTCATCATAGACTGTCTGGATATTTCTTCATTCAGAAGCTGCTGGAAATACTCCTTCCATCTGCCTTGATGCTCTGTGGACTGGTGAGCAGGCTATTGCTGGCATCACTTATGGAAGGTGTCTGGTTATCTTTTTCATCTTCCTCTCTGTTTTGCAACCTGATAGAGTCTCTTTGTGCCATTTACTGAGACACTTTCCAGAAGCTGTTAGAGTGCCTTTGATGTTAGTTTGCTATTGAAACTCTTTTTTTAACCCCTTGCTAGATAACTGGTATTTTCCCTAGCCTGGTCTGTCATTTGTATCTCCCACATTTTCCTGCACTACTGTTTTCACTTGATGATATCCTGGACTTCTGCATTCCACCACCAACTTTCCTTAAGTGCCTTATTTCCATACCTGGCTTTTGTATGCATATCTCCTCCATAGTCCTTACACATGCTGTTTTGAGGTGCTGCATTGGTCTTCAATACCATCTAGTTCCTCTTCTTCTTAAGGCGCTATAGCCATTAGTAATTCTTTGAACTGTTCAACCTTCTTTCCATTCAACTTCATGGTTTTCAGCCTTCTCTGACCACCGCTTGTAGCTGATTGTGACAACCAATGGTTTATGTTGTGGGCCTACTACTTCACTGGGGATGACTTTGAAATTGTTGATTCTACCCAACTGCCCTTTCTTAGCTAGGAGGACATCTACCTGAGTTGCACATTGGCCACTCTTGTATGTGCTCTTGTGACTTTTTCTCTTGTTGAACCATGTGTTGGTCGCCATTAAACAATTTCCCTGAAGTCTAGAATGGCCTCCCCTTTATTCTTGTTGCCCCATCCACTTGGACATATGCAAACCTCATATCTTGCTCTGTATGCATGTCTCATTATGTGCATTCAGGTTTCCCATTATTAACACCGATTCATGTTGTCCTGCCTTATCTTATAAGTTCTGCATCTAGTGTCTGAATGCAGTCTTTTAATCACTATCACAACCCTTCTGTGGGACAGAGGCTGAGATTATGAATATTGCTCTATCATTACACTGGACTCTGATTGCTATGAGTTTGTCACTAATCCTGATGGCATTCCTTACTGTCTTCTGAAGATTCTCTCACTGGAATTCACAAAGCATTTCTAGCATGTCCTCTTCATGAGTAGTAGTCTCTGGATCGCAAGCCAAGTGACTTTGCTGCACTCCCTTCCATCTTGTCTCCTGGATACATATGCTGACTAGTCTCTTCCTTACCATCAAGGCATGGACTTCCAAGCTCCAGCTTGTTGGTGAACCTGCAATGAGTGTAGCAATTCTTAGTTCATGTTCAGCAGGTTTTTTGGTCTTACACCCAGTTTAGCTCAACTGGGCAACTGGACATCTGTTGGCCAACAGCTTATTCACCCAGTGCTGATGGGCTTTATGGGTTTCTGGTATAATTTGCAGTAGTAAGGGTCCTCATCCCACTTATCCCTGGTAAATGCCCATGACTAATATTTTACACTGAGTGGCTAGCCTTGCCAAGGTACACAGTCCGTGATCTGTGTTCTCCTATCCTGAGGATAGTGCACACCACAGTAGATTCCCAAAGTGCTCACATATCTCTTCTCCCATAGGTCCCCAGCTGGAGTCTGTGTTGCTACCCAAAACAACATTCTTGGGTGAGTTTGAGATGGAAACACAAAACATGTTTTTGGGAGGTGGTAGAAACCCTACAGAGACACTGGGACAAGATGCAATGTCCATGCAGGCATAGACTGCAGATGTTTTGAGCACCCCCATATGACCTTAGTAATGAGTACATTACACAAACACTTGTAAGAAAATGTTCTTCTTCAGTACAAAAGTGGTAAGAGCTAAGTAGTGCAGATGAAAATGTGTAAACTATCACAGCAGTAGAAATTCTAACAAATTAGGCAAAAAGCGATTTTCATTAGAAGAAATAGTTGAAGTGACAAGTACGTAGGGATATGGGTCAAACTGTGGTATAATTAAGAGCAAGAAGAAGAAGCAGTGAAGTTTATAAGAGTTCAGTTACAGAATAAAGTAGTTTAAAGTAACTGTATATATATCTATTAAGGAAGAGGAAGTTTTTTTTGCATAATTTGAGAAGAAAGGGTGTGGAATAAGGGAAAGGTGATATAGAGAAATTATAGCTAGTTTTAATTATGGCAAGAACATAACCACTTTTTGCAAACATATTATTTAATGCTGAGTTTGAAATTATGAAAGGTGGGGATGAGTCTTAAGTTGTAAAGGGATGGAATTCCAGATTTTTGCAGTATAGTTGGAATAGAGTATGTCTTTTGGTGTATTTCTGGATCTATTAGTATTTAGGAGGATAGAATACTAGATCTTAAGGGTCTTGATATGAAGTAGTAGTAGTGAAGATAGTTTGTAAGATCAGGAAAGTTTTCAGGTTGCTAGAGAAGCATGTGGGCTTAACTGTGAGTAAATGAGTCGATGTGGAAGTTCCAGTCATTGCATTTTTTAGGTCGTCATGGTTGGAGTAAAAAAGAAGATTTGAGACAAACTTTGCTGTTTAACTGTAACAATTGTTTCCTTTGGTGTTTAACTTTTCATTTAGGTTAGTAACCATGGGAGATGCAGAGAACAGTGATAGCACTAGATTAACTAGATGCTATGTTTTTTCTTATGTTATTACTCAAGATGTGTTTAGATCTGTATAAGATTCCACTTCTTTAGTGTTTTTTATCAAATATATATTATGGTGGTCAAAGTTCAATTTGTCATCTATAATGACTCCTAGATATTTAGTTCTGGATACATGATTTAACTGGGTATTATTATATGAGGTAATAGAAAGTAACTGTTTATGCTCTGTTAAATCTTTAATAGTGGAAAGTAAATCTTCCAGAGCAACTAATTTACCCACAATTAAGCTAGCTTAGGGTAAAGAAGGAGTTTCATAGTCCAGATGCAACAGATGAGGAGTCTTGTGTGACTTTTTGAAGTAAAGGAAGGGTTGGGGCTGAGCAGATGAGACTGGAATTATCTGCATATTGGATGAGAGAGGCACTTCTAGAGACAGTATGGATGGAGTTATTGAAAACACTGAAAAGAGGAGAACCAAGGATGGAGCCTTATGGTACTCTTGTGGTATTCCTGTATAGACAGGGAGGAAAGAGGAGAAAGTTTGTTGCCACATACTTTCGTGACGTCTACCATAGAGGTAGCTGTGGAGTCATAATATGACAGACTTTGAGAGTTTTAAGGAGGCAAGTTGTGATGGAAGCATTTGATGTGGGACAGTGTTAAATGCCATTGACGAATGAAGAAATAAAGAAGAAACAAGGCTGCCTTTGTTCCTTTCACTGTTGTCCATGCTTGTGAAACAAAGAGCAGTTGTCATACTAGGCATAGGTCTGAATCCATGTTGTGTCATAGCGATTCAGTTGTAAGTAGTTTGATAATTTGTAAGTTGAAAGTGAAATAACTTTCCCAGGATCTTAGCCAGTGGAGAGTATGGCTATGGGCCGATAATTTGAAAACTCTGTGGATGTACCACCTTTGTGAAGGGGAATGATTTATGAAGTTTTCCAGAGGATAGGTATGAGATTTTCAGTTACCGAGTGGTTAATAAGTATAGTTATGGGACACAATATTGACTCAGTGGCCATGTTAAGATATTCTGCTTATAGATTATCTGCAGCTAAGCTGGAGGGTTTGAGTTTTAAGAGGACTTTTTTATTGTGGAAAGGGGAATGGATTGGAAGGAGAAAGTTGTTATTTTTGTTTTCAGAGGTGAGTTGGTAGATTTGCTTTTAAGTAACTTGGGCATTGATTGTATGAAGTGAGAATAAAAATGGTTTGCTATAGAGTCTGAGTTATTGGCTCTATTAGGTAACAGAGTAATAGTTTGAACTGATTTTAGTAGTTTGTTTATAGATTTCCCAAAAAATGTTGAGATCATTGCGGTGCCTTTTTTGGGTAGTGAGATAGTAGTTTTGCTGTAGGCTTTACTTTGGATTTGGTAAAATTTCTCAGTTCCCCACATTTTTCATTAGCTTATTGTTTCTTCAAATATGTTAGGGTTAAAATATCTTGGAATATCCTCAACTATAGTAGTGTTATTACCCGGTGAAATGTAAAGAGCTGATATGCATCATGATTTTTGTTTATTTTAAGTTGTGCAACCAGAAGTGCTGTATTGTAGAAGGAGGGAATATTATTTGGGTGGGGAGTTCAGTCTAATGTATGTTTATATAGAATGGCAAAACCACTGCTTTCTTTCTTGTCTATCAAGTCTGAGGACATTGCATCCTGGGGAGTATTTTATGTCTTTTTAGCCAGGTTTCACTAATGATTAATCGATCAGGACAGCAGTATGCTCTGGATGCATGGTTGTCTTTGATATAGTTTCCGAGTTTTCTTATGTTTTCATTGAGGAGAAAGATACTGGTATGACTTGTCAAGAGTGGAGGATTGCTTCTGGGGTGAAAGAGAGAGAAGTGCTGCCATCTTGGTCAGCATGGTTTGGCCCTGGGTTGGGATGACATCACTACAGAAAACTTAAAAACTTAAATCGGGAAGGTATGCATGATGGAGACACAAAATATAATCAAATAATCTTTTAATCCGTGTAGTAAGCACTTTTGTATTGGTGATAGCAATACTTCATCAGGCAGAAAATCAGTTACAACAGTTTTTAAAGAAATAAATTCAATTAATTCAAGACAGCTGACATATTAATTACAATTTAAAGTAATAGTTATATAAAAATATGAAACATATAAAAAATGTATAGAATATATAAAATAGTATCAACACTAACAAAACAAACAATTAATTCCACATTCTCAATTCCCCATTATTTTATAATTAAAACTAATGTAATAATGCCTTCAATTTTAAAACACAAGCTAAAGAACATGCTTAATTTAATCCAGGCTTTTTATAAGAGTCCAAACGTAGCTGCCACAAAAGTTCTTTTTCTTCTAACTTCAAGGATGTTGGTCCACCTCTCTCATGCAAAGAAACATGGTTAATGGTTTTGAATAGAAATGAATGCTGTGGATTATTAATAATATGCTTAGCCAAAGCATTATCACATTTCAAGTTCCTGATAGCATATAAATGTTCATAAATTCATTCTTTGAACTTCCTGTCAGTTTTACCAACATAAAAATATGCACACATTCTACAACTAGCCATATATATAATACTTCTAGAAAGGCAATTAAATTGTTCTTTCACATTATATATTTGATTACTAACAAAAAATGTTCCTGTTTCTGTATAGCTACAGTATGCACAAGCCTCACATTTATACATACCAGGAGTCTTGAAAGTTTTTACCTTCCTTGGTTCTAATAATTTTTTAAAATGTTGACCTCTTTTTAAAACTATTTTTGGATAAAAAGGAAATTTAGAGGCTATAGAAGCATCAGTAGATACCAGATTCCAGTTCCTAAATAAACTTTGTCTAAGAATATCACCATCCATACTATAAGTTGTAATAAATGATAAAGAAAAATTATCAACAATACTAGCAAAACCACCACTAATATTATTAGTACCAATGTTATCTTGCATACTAACATGTGAAATATCCCTAAAATTATCAACAGGTGAAACTAAGGGAATATTCAAAACAGTATTTACTATATCTTGCTCACTAGTAATATGAATAAACTTATCAAAATTTGATGTCAAATCAGATGTAAATGCCATATATTCATCATTTACTATAGCTCTAAAGTGGCCAGACATCCTTTTAGAGCAAACTTCTTCTATTAAGTTATCTAACATTGTCGTAGGATATCCACATTCCAAAAACATTCCCTTAAGGACATCACATTCGGTCAAGAAGTCAGTAATATTAGAAACCATTCTGGCTGCCCTGACTAATTGTTCCATAACCACTGATTTTTTCTTGTAAAAGGGATGTGAACTTGTGAAGTGCAAAAAGGAATTTGAATATGTTTCCATTCTGTGAATCTTAGCTACATAAGTATGTCTTTGCCTGCTCTTACTCAAACATCCATCCAAATAGGAAATAGAATCAGTGTGAAAGGTATAAGTAAACTTTGAGAAATAAGTAGTATTATCCAAATAATTCAAAAAATTATGAAATACAATTTCCTCGGCCTTAAATATCATAACGATATCATCCAAATAATGAGTGTAATAATGGATGTAACTACTAAAACGATTATTTGTAAAAATATATTCTCGTTTCTGAAAAGCCATAACTAAACTGGAGAAACTCCCACCACAAGGAGAACCCATGGCAACTCCCCTTGTTTTGTAAATAAATATTATTCTCAAACATAAAATAGTTATTAGACAAAATTAAGTCTAATAACTCTTGTATTAATGATAATTCTTGGTGTTCAATATTCAGAAATTGGCTTACCCAATCTATACCAACATCATGTGGAATTATGGTATAAAGATCTCTAACATCCACTGTTACGAACTATAACATTCATTATAATCCAAGTTGTTAATACTTCCTAAAAAAGATCAGGAATCTCTCCAAATTTGCTTTTCATCTTTCAAATATTTCTTCAAACAATAATCAACATATTTTGCCATGGGATAGGTGATGGAGCTCTTTCCATTAACTATTGGCCTAAATGGGGGACTATCAATATCTTTATGAATCTTCGGAAGTCCAAAGATAACAGGTATCTGTGGTGCTGGCATCGAAAAATAATTAAATAACTCAACTGAAATCCTGGCTTCTATAAACAAATCATTTAAAAAAACCTTCTGATTTGTTTATAAGCTCCATTAAACTCTTTCAATGAAACAGATAAATAATTTGTACTTGACACTTCCCCCATATGGCTACTATAATGTTTTCTATCAAAAAATGCAAGACATCCACCCTTGTCAGGCTTAACCACTCTCAAATTATTGTTTTTAATCTTTAATAATGAATCCCAGTCATGTTTAGAAAAATTAGTAGAACATTTAGAAAGCCTGGTATTATTAGAGATAATATTCGTAAAATCAAATTCACATAAACGTTCAAAGGCAGCAAGTGTAGGGTGAACAATTGGATTAAACATACTTGAAATCCGAGAATTCATAGTGTCATTGTTATTACAAGTATTACTACTGTTAGCAAAAAATATTTTCAAATTACATTTACGTACAAAAAGTTTTAGGTCCAATAATAAAATAGCCAAAATCGGATCATCGAGAAGGAACAAAGGTGAGATCTTTAACTAAACTATCAGCCAAACCTTGTTCAATAGTGAAGGCTGAATAATTATAAATATTAAAGTCTCCCTCTGTATTGTACATAATAAACAATGCAGGAGAGGTCTCACCTTCAGTTAGATCCGATTGGCTACAATTCATCTCCTCCATTGACCACGGCCTTTGCGATTCTTCCACTTGTTTTTGGTTCTTATTTGATTCTGTTGTTGACACTGGGCTTGCCCAAAATGAAAATTTGAACCCTGGTTTTGATTTCCACAGTTCACATTGTTTTTATTATTATTCCTAATGCATTCACTGTGCCGTAAGTCATTGTCTGGAAGATGACAGAAATTAATAGCAGCATTCCATGGCTTAACTTCATGGTAGGGCAGGTAGGTAATGCAGAACTTTTTTTGGATATAAAGGTGGAGATTAACACCACAAAAAAGTTTTTCCAGTAACATTTACAGGAAAGACACTTTTACTAACAGTTATCTGCACTTCAACAGTTACCACCCTACGTATATGAAACTGAATGTATTTAGGGGACAGGTTATCAGACGTAGCAGGTTAGTCAGTAATGACATCTTATTTATTGAGGAGAACAACAAAATTATAAGGCTATTTGTGGAAAGGGGATATCCCACTCTTGAGTTACACAGTATAGCCAATAAAGTTAACCAACACAGATATAAAACATTTTTTACAATTATTAAATATGGGTTTGCTTGCAAAAAAGCTGAAGTGGATCAGGATTATAGCTGTACTTTTCCTGTCCCCATTAGTGTACAGAGCAAGGAAATAAAGCACATTATCCACAATAACTGGAAGATAATACTTGGCAATCAAGAATTATCTAAAATTATTGAGGCTAGACCTAAGTTTATACACAAGAAGACAAAAAATTTCAAACAAGTTTTTGAGAATTTGCCCAATGACCTTAAGAAAAATAGCATTGAAGCTAGATTTTGAACTTTTCCCTGTAATAATTGTTCTTTGTGTAGATTTATTCTACCTTTAAGTACTTTTTTTAACATAATACATTTTTATATACAGCAAAAGGCAGATATTCCTGCAATACAGAAGGATTAGTGTACATTGCTATCTGTTCTATGTGCAAATGTTTTTATATAGGCAAAACTATTCTAAGATTATCAAGTAGGATTAGAGAACACACAGCAGCCATTAAGAAAAAAAGATTTAAATAATGCTTTAGCAAGACATTCTGTCAATTGTCAGGATTTCAAAAAAATTTAATTCTTGGTAGATGAGAAAGTAAACACAGGGAGATTCACAGACAGATTCAATGCTAATCTTGAAGTTTTAGAACTCAAATGGCAGGTTATTTTAAAAGCTGATGCAATATCAGGTATTAATGAGAAGATTTCCCTAAAATGCCTTTTAAAGTTTAAAAACAGTTAAATTGTATTTACATTTTACCATTACTGCACACGCACACACACATATATATTTATATTTTAAGAATTTATGGTGTCTATTTATGTGAACAGTTACTTTTGTTTTTATATGCACTGTATGTTTAAATATACAAGTAGGTAAATTTATGTAGTAAGAACCTTTGTGTTCAACATCTTTGTATCATGTATAGTAAGGGTTAAAATGTGAAATTGCATTGCAAGCAAAGAAGCAAGTTAAAATAAGCTGTTTTTCTTGTAAAGAATTTGCTGACCAAAGAGGAATGCACAGATGTTACCTTGGTCCAGGCACAAGCTTATCTTGTGACTGACCTCTGACCATCTAAGGCTCCAGTATGTGAATTTATAGCCTTGACTGAAATTCCTTGTCTGGTAACCAGTTACTGTGTATGTGCTGAGAAGGGTATAAAAACCCATGTGAAGTGTACAGAAATTAGACTGCTGACATACCATGTACTTTGTAGCATGTCTCCATGCATGTAAGATAAACCTTTTTGCTTATTTTTATCTGCGTGATTCTTCCAGTAAATGTTAAGAGTATTAAAATCTTTTGACATTTCTGGTGCCCAAAAATGTGGGGCCATCTCTTCACGGTACGAATCGCATAAGAGGGACTGAAAAACCTGTGCAGGAGGGGAGAACGAATCTCGGGCTCCCTTGAACGGAAAGACCTCCGACAAAGAAGTCGTAAGTAGAGGCCAGTCACTCTTAGATTCGATCTGTGGGACGGTGACGAACGGGGCGGAAGAACCACAGAAAGCTAAGCGTAACATTTTTTTTTCTTTCTTTTTGTATTGTTCTCTTTTTAAAAAGAACAAAGGGACTAGTCATAAAGGAATTTCTTTTGTTTAAATTTTACAAAAGACCGGTAGAGATCTCAGGAAAAGTAAACAGTTTTTCTTTTAAATAAGAAAAATGGGAAACAGTTTTTCTTTTAAATAAGAAAAATGGGAATAGGAAGCAATTGTTGTGCTAGTAAGGGCTGCTTAAATAAAAGGACTGAAGATGAGGAATATATGTTTAAATTACATCCAAAAAGAAAAAAAAAAAAACTTAAAATACATAAAAAATGAAAGACAAATTATGGATTTAGTGGTAATTTAAATAGATCAGAATGTCAAAATTTGGTGAGAAATCTGCGTAGGGACGCAGGAGGCAAAGTTAAAAATCAAGTAAAGGTGGGATTCCCTCAAGCACAGAAATGGTTAAAAGAAGCTAATAAGAGGCATAGAGAACAATTTTCGAATAAGGAAAGTGGTGGCTCGAGTGCAAAAGGTGCATTTTTTGTCCATAAAGAAGATGACGAGACATCTGTTGTCTGTCGTAAACCGACAGCCCCACCCTTGTATCCAGAAGTCCCTAAAGAAATGGTTGGTCCACCCCAGTATCAGGAAAAAGAAGCAGAAAATCAAGAAAAGGTGCCCTCCGTAGTTTTACAGGAGGCAGAGAAGCAGGGAAAAATACCCTCCATAGTTTTACAAAAACAAGCAGAGGAGACTCTGGAACTACGTAACCGTAGTATAGACAAATCAGAGTAAAAAGCAAAAAGAAGCTAAAGTACATACCCTGTCCACAGACTCATATCCCCTTACATGCAGAAAAATATCTTGAGGAAAAGAAAAGAAAACAGGCTCAAACCTTTACGGTGAGCGCGGATGAAACACTTATGTTAATGTAAGCTCCGTCCAACAGAGGTAGAGGAAGGGGACGGGGTAGAGGCAGAGGGAGAGGGAATGTAGGACATTTTGAAGATTACAAAGGCAGACAAAGGAGGGGGAAATGTTTTAAATGCAGTAAGAAGGGACATTTCGCAAGAGATTTCCGGAATCCCGGGAAATCCGCTGCTCCTCCAGATCATGGTTCAGCATGACTATATGATGGCAGCACGGACGAACCGGACTCAGGTGCTGAGGTCGACTGGCAAGAGTCAGTAATACAGAATGTGGATGATTTTGAGGATGTGAATAAAGAAGGTAAAAGGGAATGTGCAGGATGGGAACATGAGATAACTGATTTTTCAGAAAAAGGTGAATATCAGGTTATTAACCTGACAGCTCTAGCTACGACTATGCAGTTAGAAGTGCAACCGGTAATCATATTACAGGTTGAAGGGAGGGACGTAGAATTTCTATGTGACTCAGGGGTTTCTAGGACCTTATTGAAACACACTGCAGTGCTGTCCAATGTGACTACTGATGACTATGTATTAGTCAAAGTGGCAGACGGCCGCATTTATAAAGAACCTTTGTCTAAACCTTTATGGTTTACGGACCCTGAAACTAATCAAACTATTAGATTTCGGGTGATTGTCTCTCGTTTTTGCCCTGTTAACTTATTAGGAAGGGATTTGATGCATGTTTTTAGAATAGTAGCACTACCAACTGCATCAGAAATCTTGGCTAAGCGTATGAAAATCCAGGATGAAATATTGCAGGTAGGGCAAGGGGATTTACATTACTGGTATAGTAATGATCTTATTGAAACAGGACCACAAAGCATGGCCAATGAGTTAACTACCCTAGCTTTGAGCAAATATAGTACGGCTATTCAGTTACCAGAGGCTGCCAAACAACTACACTGTACAATGTATTACAGGAAAAATGTGGGACCTGATCCCAAGTATGAGGAAAAATTTTTTTAAATACAAGGTGACCAGGATCCTATTACAAAATCTTTATTGGGACAGGGCAGGGAACTCCGCAGTTACTTGTAGTCCCACAAGAGACATGCAACAGCTTTTTCAAAATGCCTCAATCCCACATGTATCTGTGACTAGGGAAGAACAAACGGCATGGTATATAGTTGGGAAAAAAGTTACCGATTGGTCAAAGATGACACCGGAACAGCTGGCAGGTAAGGAGGTTCAGGTACAGAATTTAAATTGGGTGACCCAGGTCAGACCAACGGTACATCTTCAAGAAGATCGGTTAACACCAACAGGAGGCATGCCATCCTGACTATGCTTTCTGACCCCACAAGAAGAATTGAAACTACAGTCAGTACCAAAATCCTTATGGTCCCTAGGACAGCATGACATTGGGCTAATGAAAACAGCAGGACAGGTTAAAATAACTCCAAAATCCGATTTTAGACCTCATAAGCATCAGTATCCGTTAAGTAAAAAGGCAGAAGAAGGCATTTTTCCAGTGATCACGGCTCTACTGAGAGCTGGGGTTTTAATTCCATGTACAGATTCACTGTGTAATACACCCTTGTTCCCAGTAAGGAAACCGGATGGGACATGGAGAATGGTACAGGATCTGCAGGCTGTAAATGCTGCTGTAGTGCCAAGGGCTCCTGTGGTCCCAGATCCATCTGTTTTGTTAAATAATATCCTTCCCACGGATAAGTATTTTTCTGTTATTGACATTAGTAACGCATTCTTTTCTATTCCCCTACAGGAAGATAGTAGGTTTTGGTTTGCCTTTACGTTTATGAGCAAGCGGTACACATACACACGACTGCCGCAGGGATATTGTGAAAGCCCTACAATCTTTTCGCAAGAAATGTCGACAAACCTGGCACAGTTTCAACCAGAGCATGGCTGTCATCTACTATTGTATGTGGACGACATCTTACTGGCAGCACCCACGGAGGCTGTCTGTGAGTCTGAAACTATTCGGTTATTGCATTTTTTGGCGAAAGAGGGACATAAGGTAAATAAATCTAAATTACAATTTTGTAGAACTGAAGTACGGTATCTAGGCTATACCATTTCAATTGCTGGTAGACAACTAGATAACTGTAGAAAAGAAGCCATTTTACAGGCACCAATGCCCAACACAAAAAAAGAAATGATGTCATTTTTAGGAATAACAAATTTTTGTCATAGTTGGATTCCCAACTATGCAGAGGAAGTAAGTCCACTTTTGGAACTTATTTTCGCACTTCCCATGGCAGCACATGACGCACTGCAATGGACGGATAAGGCAATACAGGCATTTACTAAGGTAAAGCAATTGATAGCAGGATCTGCAACACTTAGCTTCCCTGACTATACAAAACCCTTTGTTCAGACAGTAGATTGTAAGCAGGGCTTTATGACATCGGTTCAATTGCAAACCTATGGAAATAAGTTGAGACCATTAGCTTTGTATTCTAGTAAATTGGACACAGTGGCATGATTTTTGCCACACTGTGTATAAGTGGTAGTTGCAGCCGCACAGGCTGTGCAAGCGTCTGCAACCCTAATTTTGTTTCATGACCTTACCTTACGAGTACCACACTCCGTTGCGGTAATACTATTACAGGATAAAGTTACCTTTCTCTCTCCTAGCAGACACTTATCCTGCATGACAACGTTACTATCACAACCACACATGACCATTGAGCAATGCACCAGTCTTAATCCAGCCACACTGTTACCTACAGCTGATGATGGTGCCCCTCACATGTGTTTAGATTTGATACACTCTAATGTCTTACCAAAACCAGACCTTAAGGACCAACCTTTGGCAAATTCAGATTGGACCCTGTTTGTAGATGGGTCAGCATGTAAAAATGAGGCAGGCATTACACAACTGGGTTATGCAGTCACAACTGAGACTATGGTACTAGAGGCAAGACCCCTCCCCAGGAACCTGTCCGCACAAGTGGCCAAATTGATTGCTTTGTCCAGAGCATGCACCATTTCCAAGGATAAGGCAGTTACTATCTACACAGATAGTCGGTGTGCTTTTTCCACGGTCCATGTCTTTGCACAGCAATGGAAAAATAGGGGAATGGTTACGGCCTCAGGAAAGGAAATAACCCACAAGGATTTAATCCTTAGCCTCTTACAAGCTGTCCAACTGCCACGGGGAATGGCCATCTGCAAGTGCGCAGCGCACACGAATGCCAAGGATCCAGTACTACTTGGAAATGCACTGACTGACAAAACTGCAAAAAGTGTAGCCTTAACCTCTACCTTTGCACTCAAGACCACACAGAAGGAACTTCACCCTACAGATAAATTTGATCTACAAACTTTACAGGTAATGCAGGAACTTAGTACAGTTCGGAAAAAACAGCGATGGGTTAAATATGGGGCTATTCAAAAGCAGGGAGTTTTTGTAGGTCCAAATGATAAGTATGTCTTGCCAACGAACCTTTTTAGGTATGCCTCATTAGTGACGCATGGCCCCATCTCATCTGGGCCCTGCTGCTATGGTTCAAATGATCCAGCAAATTTTCTCCACCAAGGGCTTTATAGCATACGCTAAACGATTTTGTTTATCATGCCTGCTTTGTGCATGATACCATGGTGGTGGGGTGCGGATCACCCCAGCAGCTTTTCCGCTGCCTCCGTATCCATTTCAAACAATCTGCATGGATTTTATTGAACTAACTTCTGTTTAACAGAAGCGATTTGTGTTAGTTATTATTGACGTTTTTATAAAATGGGTTGAAGCTTTTCCGGTAGCACACCCAGATGCACTGTCGGTAGCTAAGGCCCTTACAAATAACATTATCCCTCATTTTGGGCTACCTACACGCATCTATTCTGATAATGGCACACATTTCGTAAACCAAGTTATTCAAAAGCTGGCCGCCGTTTTTCAGATCGAGTTAAAACACCATTGTGCCTGCCACCCACAGTCAGCAGGGTTGGTTGAATGCCATAATGGCATTCTCAAAGGCAAGTTACGTAAACTCATGGCCGAGACACATCAGTCTTGGATAAACTGCTTACCTCTGGCACTCCTGTCCATGCGTACCACTCCCACCTCAAAAGGGGTCACACCATTTGAACTATTATATGGGAGACCTTATTACGTCCCGCAGTGGCAAAATCTTTTGCCTGCGGAACGTGAGGGGGGGTTGAAGAGATAGCAGATTACATGAGGAAATTGCTGACCAGGACTAACACCTTTTTAACGAATGATTGCTTTTCAGATCAGAAGAACAACAGGATCCTGGAAGTGAAACCCGGGAACTGGGTTTGGATTAAAATTGTCAAGAGGAAAACCTGGGCCTCGCCTAAGTGGGAAGGTCCATACCAGGTTTTGATCGCAACACCTACAGCAATCCGAATCAAAGAACGAACATCATGGATCCATCTGACACACTGTAAACTGGTAAAACAGTTTGAACTGGACAAAAACTTGAGTTCCCCTGAGGAACACTGATTAGTAGTAATCTTGTTTTGTATGAGTATCTGACTATTGTAGCAATGCAGAAAAATACCGGAAGGGAGCAGCCCTTCCCACAAAAGCATTCCAAAATAATTTTGTTGTTAATAAGTGTGATTGTTACTTTTCTGTTTTGCCCATTTTTATTTTTCAAACAAGACTAGCCAAGTAAAGAGAGATGATGCATATGCTCTATCTTTTAATGTTTCAAATTGTTGGATATGCATAGCTATCCCTACTGTACATGGTGGTCTAATGTTAGGTACAGTCCCTTTGGGGGCAAATGATACATGGACTAACTTACTATTTGAAACTTCAAATGTAGCCTTAAAGGACAAAATAGCATTACCCCTCATGGGTCGCCAGAATGGAACTGTATGTTTTCAAAGATTAGGCAAGATTAAGGTTGGATGGAGTCAGTGTAATGTAACAATAATTCATAACTGTACAATAGATGGGCACTGTGCAATGAGTTTCAAGCCTATAAGAGTGCTTGTTAATAGTTCAGGGCTTGTTAATGACACAAGTTTCTTTGAAAAAATGTTATCTGTGTATGATCTTTTGTTTAAAGGGCTGCAAGACAAAGGAAATCACTCTGTTCCAGTCAATATTACACTTAAAGTACATGATTGTTATTTTATCTGTGGTAGAAAAGCATACAAATGGTTACCAAGGAATTGGTCAGGCAGTTGCTTTTTGGGTTATTTAGCACCAGCTATAAGACATACATTTTCTCTTCCCCAAGGTAAAATACGAAATGTACGTGCTGTTAATAAACCTGTTAATCCCGTAGGTAACGTTGATGCATCCTGGATCTATCACCACGATTTGGCCCATAGTAGCAGCAAGGGGCTATCACACATGGACTTGGGCGATGATGTTATTTCCTGGGCTGGTATTCTTCCAGCGTATGGGACAGTAAAATCCATTTTGGAGCTCAGAAAACTGTCAAAACTGTTAGAAACTCTGAGCAATGCAACTTTTTCTGCGCTAGAATTGGTGACGGATGAATTAACTGCAATGAGGACTGTAGTATTGCAGAATCGTGTGCCGCTCGACTTCCCCCTAGTGGCGAAAGGAGGTACTTGCGAGTGTTGTCCATTCATTACAGACAACGAATATGACATTAACAGCCATCTGGAGATCCTACAACAAGTTTCTGAACTTACAAAACCAGGACAGAATCTATTAACTGACTTTTTCCAAAATTGGTTTGGAAATTGGGGAACAGTACTTATGAATGTCTTAATTGCTATATGTGTTGGTGCCATTATATTCCTACTGTTGGGTTGTTGTTGCATTCCTTGCATCCGAATGATAATATCAAGTGTATTGTCTGCAACTAAAGCTTATTATTCTGAATATACAGAACACGAGTCATGCGAAAACCTGTATGAATAAAATGTATTACTGGTGATACAAAGTGTTGTAAGGGGGGAAATGTAGTAAGAATCTTTGTGTTCAACATCTTTGTATCATGTATTGTAAGGGTTAAAATGTGAAATTGCATTGCAAGCAAAGAAGCAAGTTAAAATAAGCTGTTTTTCTTGTACAGAATTTGCTGACCAAAGAGGAATGCACAGATGTTACCATGGTCCAGGCACAAGCTTATCTTGTGACTGACCTCTGACCATCTAAGGCTCCAGTATGTGAATTTATAGCCTTGACTGAAATTCCTTGTCTGGTAACCAGTTACTGTGTATGTGTTGAGAAGGGTATAAAAACCCATGTGAAGTGTACAGAAATTAGACTGCTGACATACCATGTACTTTGTAGCATGTCTCCATGCATGTAAAATAAACCTTTTTGCTTATTTTTATCTGCGTGATTCTTCCAGCATATGTTAAGAGTATTAAAATCTTTTGACATTTGAAATTTTATGATTGAAAGAGTATGAATAGCTGACTAGTAGCATGGTTAATTGGTGATAATATTTATTGATGTAAGCTGAGTGACTGTATTGTTTCTGAAGAAGTTCTGTATTAAATGAACAAAAGTGCTAAAGATAGTGTCTCTGGGTCATATTTTGTTATTGTTTTCTGAAGTAAAACATATGAAAAATCAAAAAAAGTTCAACTACTCAAGAAGCACTGTTCTTCTCAGTTTTATGGCACTCTACAGTTAACTGGCAGTAAATAACTAAATATTCCACAGTAACATCCAGAGGACCAAACAACGGTCAAGGAAACAGTCCAACCAAGTAATAATAACAAATTTATTGAGAGATTAGCACTTTTGTAGTGTTAAACACCACTTCTTCAGACTATAACATCACGTGAATGTATACCATTATATATACTATACCCCATTAAGACAGCATCCAATCCAAATAAAACAATTAATCATTTAATCACTCAATCACTTAGTAGTCTAAAAACAACAGGACCTATCCATATACATAATATACAACAGATAAATATATATGATCTACACCATGAGCAATTCAACAATAAACATAAAAATAAAAAAAATTAACATAAAAACTTTCCTAAACATAAAAAAACTTTTTATTTAAAACTTTTTATTTAAAAAGCATCCTGTTTCTAAGAATGGGTTTTAATGGGACCCTATATCAAGCCCCCTCCATTTGTCTGCCCTTAATCTTATAATCCACCTGGTTTCCAAAGTTTCTGTATTATTCACTAAGTCCCCCCATGCTCATTGTCCATAACTATCTCTATCACAAGAAACCTAAAGCAATGTGATAGACCACAAATAGAAACATGTCTGGTTAAGGCATTAGTTAAGACTACATTCCTGATGTTCAACAGATGTACCCTAATCCTAAACTTTAACTTCCTGTTCATCTTCCCAACATAAAAAGCCATGCAGGCACAACACGCAGTCAAATAAATCATATTAGAAGTGTTACAGTTTGCAACTAAGCTAAACCTAAACTCAGTACCATAATCAGGGTGTATAAATTTACTAGTGGTGTCTAAAAGTCCACAATAATTACAGTTGTCACAGGGAAAAGTGCCACGTCTAACAAACTGTGTAGAGACTTCAAAATTCCCTTTTGGGTAACATAATAATCTCCTAAGTGATTACTTATTCTTAAATAAAAAATTAGGTTTACCCCCTACTTCTAATTCTGGATCATAAATTACTACTTCTGTTATCAAATTAACATTATCAGAAAAATAAGTCAGAAACCATATCAGAGCCTTCTTCACCTCATTACCCTTCTGGAAGACACCTTCATTAGAGGAAAAATAAGGTTTAGCTAACTCTTTTCACCAATCTAACACTTCATTCAAATTTTTATTATTAGTAGTATACCCCCTCTCTACAACTCTATCCCTTAAGTCTAATAATTCATCCTGAAAATCAGTTGCATCAGCAGTCAGCCTAGAAACTCTTAACGCCTACCCCTTTACCACATTCCTAAAGATATGCTTGGGTTGCATGCTTCTTCCATGAAGCAAAGCATTCCTGTGACAATCCTTCTTATATATCCTAGTAATAAGACCCCTATCCTTGCTCTTAAGAATCTTACTATCCAAAAAAATCTACCTCACAGTGGGAACTATTTAGATCAAATTTAAGAAATGTAGTACTATTATCTCATAGGTTGATTCATAGGTAGGTACTTTGCTATCAGCCCAGGGGACTACATAAGCCTAGCCAACAAGGTTCCCTGGCGTATGCCACCCAAGAAATTTATTTTCCTGTGCCAGTGTCGAGCAGAGACACAGAAGTGATCCTCGGGGTGTATTTCCTATTTCCCATCCACTCATCAAGATTTTTCTTGAAGAGTGCTAATGAAGAACTTTGCTTGACATAGATGGGTAGCCTGTTCCTGAGTATGGGAAGTCTCTGGGACAGGAATCTATCCCTCCAGCATGTCCTGTTTATTGTGGTGACAAGGTTTAGGTCCCTAGAGCATGTAGTTCAGAGGGACTGGGATTTCTTTAGGTGTAGAATGTCCAACAGCTCTGGGTTTGACATAGCTTTATATGTTAGGCAGAGATCACCTTGGAGTAGGCGATATGCTATGGAGTAAAGCTGGAGTTTGTTGAGATGGTCAGTGTAGGGCATTCGTTTGAGGCCAGTAATCCTCTACTTCGGTGGCCTTTCCAGCTGCTGCAGATGTCTTGTGAGGTACATTCCAAAAGGGGTCTTGTACTCTATAATGGGTCTAATGAGTGTTGAGTAGAGGGGAACAATGACCTCTTTTTTCCTGGATGAGAACCCTTTTATGATGAGGTGTGCCACATAGAAGGACTTCCTGACTACTGTGATGATGTGACTATCAAAGAAGAGACTACTGTCCACCTGGGTCCCAAGGTCTCTTATCACACATTCAGGGTTAAGTAGATTGCTGCCTATGTGGTAGTTCATGGGTACAGAGTTTTTAACCAAAGGAGATGACACTGCACTTTTTGGCATTGAGCTTGAGGCCATGGCTTTGACACCAGGCATCTGTCTCAGCGAGGCCCTTCTGTAGGATGTCCACATCATTTGGGGACTTGACTATGTTTCCTAATTTGCAGTCATCTGTGAACGTCATTAGCCAGAGGCCTTCTGTGTTAGCCTCTACTTCAGAGAAGTAGATACCAAACAGCAGAGGTCCCAGAACGGAACCCTGTGGTACTCCACTTGTCACTGCTTTGAGGTCATATTTGGAGTCTGCCACTTTTACAGTGTGGGTTCTGTCAGTGAGCCAGTTGGCAACCCATTTTGTGATGTAGGGATTTATACCTAGTTTGGTGAGTATAGCTATAATTCCAGAATGGGGGATGGTGTTGAAAGCCTTGGCGAGGTCAAGTTAGGTTGTGTGAACCACCTTACCCTCATCTACGGCTTTGGTGACTGCCTCAAAGAAGTTGATCAGGTTCAGGAGACATGATCTGCCTTCCACAAACCCGAACTGGGTGGGATCCAGAGTTTGGAGGTTACCAATGTCTTTGTTTATGAGTTCCATGATGATACGTTCCATGGCCTTGCAGACCAGGCTCGTCAGGCTAATAGGTCGATAGTTCCCGAGATCAGTGGTGGCTCCCCCTTTGTGGAGTGGGATAACTGTTGCTGTGCTCCATTCAGTGGGCACAAAGCCTAATGTGAGGCTGTTATTGAACGTGGTGCTTAAGTGGGGAGCCAGTTCGTTCTGAAGTTCGTATAAAATGCAGCCTGGGATGTTGTCTGGTCCAATGGATGCTGTGTTTTTGGCTTTAGAGAGTGCAGCTTTTACCTGCATAGTTATGATTTCAGGGACTCTGTATTCTTCCTGTATAGATATGGGGCCTTTAGTGGGGGGGGGGGGGTAAAGTTAGTACTGAACCTATCAGCCAGGATGTTGGCAATATCAGTTAGTTCTGTAATTATTGTGCTGTTCTGCTGTAACTCAGAGCAGATCTGGTGTTGCTATCGAGATTCTTGGCATAGCTATAGAATGCTTTGTGGTTGTCCTTAGAATTAGTGGCAATTTTGTTTTTGCAGCTAGCTTTGGAGGATCTTATAAGGGATCTCAGCTTCTTACTGAGGCTGACCAGGGAGCTACTCCACTCATGGGATTTTACTCTCTTTTGCAACAGTTTCTTCCTTCTGTTGTACAGTCTATTTATGGCAGGGGACCACCAGATTGGCTTCCTTTTTTGGAGGATAGCATCTTGGTTCTGTTTGGGATAGCACGATCCATGCACTCGTGTAAGTGCTTATAGAGCGCATTTGTGTAGGATTCAGCAGTTGTAACTGTATTGTCCATCTGCATGGGTGTCATGAAGTTCACCACTTCTGTCTTAAGAAGCATGAAGTTGGCTTTGGAGAAATTTTTTACCATGGTTTCCTTAATGGGGGGTGGGGTTGGGATGTGGATATCAAGGGTGATTAGCTTATGGTCGGATTGGACCAACGAGGAGTTGACTTCAGGTGCGGAACACCGGTCACTCATGTTGGCAATGACTAGGTCTAGGATATTGTTGCCCCTGGTGGGGGTGTGGATAAGCTGATCCAGGGCATTGGAGTTTATGAATTCCAGAAAGCATTGAGCTCAGGAGTTGGTACATGAGTAGTTTTCCCAGTTAATGGTGGGGTAGTTGAAGTCGCCCATTATTAGGGTGTTTGGTTGAACCCTAATATTTTTCAGTACATTAAGAAAAGAGGAGTGGGAATCCTGGTGCATGGTGGGGTATCTGTAGCAAGCTACAATTTGGATTGCAGTTTTGCCCAGAGTTAGTTGCACTTGGATAACCTGGGATGCATTATGCTGAGCAACTAGCCTGGAGGTGTGGATATCCTTAATAAATATGGACACACCTCCGCCTTTGGTGTTTTGGTCCAGGTTACATGGCCGAAAAGTGTGGTATGAATTATAGCCTGGTAGTGCAGGGGTGCTCTCTGGAGCCTTGATCCAGGTCTCAGTCACTGCACAGATATCAATGTTCTCCATTTTAAGGAGAGTGAGTGCATTTTGAGATTTAGCCTTCTAGCATTGAGTAGCATTTACCCTCAGTTTTTTGCTTGCCTGTTCCTGTTATGGTGGCGAATTTGTCATTTGAACCTTGCCTAAAAAAAGCACTAAAGGAGCAGCAAGAGCCTTAGCCAGTATCTGGAATCCCAGGGGCGAAAGGTGCAGGCCATCTGTGGCAAAGCATCGTGGTCTGTCGACCATGTCATCCCAAGCAGACAGATACTGGATCCCCTTAGAATGACACCAGAAGCTTAGCCAATTGTTGAAGTCAATCATTTTGTCCTTGTACTGCGGTATCATTCTGGGCGATGGCAGAATACTACTCAGGGCTAGGGTCATACCTGCCTGGAGCTACAAGATTGGAGAGCTCTTCCATGTCTCTTTTCATGTAGTCCAGGGAGGTACGTCTCAGGTCATTCACACCAACATGGACAATGACAGAGTCATATTTGTACTTGTTGTGGAGTGACCTGAGTGCGTGGGTTATGTGGCGGATCTTGGCACCCAACAGGCAGCTGACAGTAACCTTCTCCTTGTTTAGCCTGATGAGTGGGACATCAGTGTGCCTGACTATAGAGTCGCCTATGACTAGTGTGTTGGGTACGTTGTTTTGCCTTATTGGCTGTGGTTGAGTTGCACACTGAGTCTGTGGTCTATGTGTCATTTGGGTTGCATAGAGGGATGGAGGTTGCTTATGTTTCTGCTTTGGAGGTCTCTGTTGCTTAGACAGATTATTATTGAGAGCCTCCACAAATGTTTTTGTGTTACTATGTGTGGATTTTGGTGGTGTAGATTTAGTGAGACTATGTGATGAGTGTGGTATGGTGCAAATGTTTACCTTCTCCTCATGACTGTCAAGTTCAGTCTTGGTTGGAGAGAGCTTTACCTCCAGTTTGGCTAGATAAGTGCATCTCTCACAGGTTGTAGTGTTGGGTGGTAGGAGGAGAGGGTTGTCTGTGTAGATTTTCTACATTGCCTCAAGATGCCCAGATTCATCAGATAGACAGGAGAGAACACTGTGAGCTGACCCTTGGACATGCCTGAATAAAAAACTATTTTCCTCTAGATAAGTGAGGAAAGTGAGTACAAGAGCTGTTTTTCTCTAAGCAAGTGAGAAAAGTAAGTACAAAAACTGTTTTCCTCTAGGTAATGAGGAAGGTTGAGTGCTATAGTAATTAGTAGCTTATTTAGTGCTTACAGGTTCTAAACAAGGGCTGAGCACGAATAAGCAAATTTAAGTGCTAAAACTAAGAATCTGTATCTGCACTAGATGAGTTACAGGACAGAAACAAGTGCAAATGCAGGCTTTCAAATCAGAAAGTTGAGAGAGATGGAAGAGATTGCTCAAATGGCCAATAACTACAATGTATGGGCCAGAACCACTCCTTATGTGGTAGACAGGTTACCTAGTGCTTACCACTCCCGCTGATAAGTTAGAAGGCTTCCTTCCAACACAGAAAGGCTTGGGGGGGGGGGGGGTCAGCAGCTTACATACAGTCCTGGATACAGCAAATCTATATCTGGAACACTAGTTACAGGAAAGGTAGGAAGCAGGCTTACAGTTTTTTTTTTCTTACAGAAAAGTAGCTAAAACAGTAGTAAAAACAATTCACATGCAATGCAAGCTAGCACACTTGAGTATGTAGCAATATTAGAATTCCATGATGGAATAATTCTAACTCCAAGCTACTACCATGCCATATAAGGAAGAGGTAATCTACAAAATGCCTATAGAACACAATCTGACTCCATCCACGTGTTTCAAAAACATTATCCCTTTACTATGTGGCCATTATCAAGTTAGCATAACTATTGCACTAGAAGTGTCCGTGGCCACACAGTCCTGCAAATATAACTGATGGTCAAATAACATAATATTATTCTCAAGTACTAGTTCCATAAGGAAACAAAGTAAGTCAGTAAATCTATGATCATAAGTACCATCACTAAGTAAATATTTTCTGAGCATTGCCACTCCTATAGTATTAGGGATGGATGTGAATAAAGAACGTACATCTAAGATTACTAATAGAAATGCTTCCCAATGGGAGATAAACATATATAAGTCACCCAAAAATTGTTTAGAGTCTCTAAGGATAAACTGATTCTTATCAGTTATAGGTCTCAAATATTTTTCTCTATATATAGACAGAGTTTCTGTAGACCAGCAATGCCCAGATACTATAGGTCTTAATGGGGGAAACTTAGGATCCTTATGGATCTTTGGAAGTCTCTGTATGATAGGAGTCAGTGGTGTTAACACTTTAAAGTAGTTATATAAATCTATATTAATCTAATTATTCAAAAAGCATTCATATACAACATTGTCTGACCTTATAATCATACCATCCATCTCATTAGAGCTAATATTTTTGTAAACCAAAGTATCATTCAACATATTATTCATGGTATTATGGTAATAATCTCGATCCTTAACCAAAATTGGACACCCTTTTCCACTGGTCTGATAAAAATAGATTGATCAAGTTGAAATTTCTTAGGGCCACATATTCACCCATAGACATGCTATTAAATGTGTAATCCAATAAACACACAAGCAAACACACAAAGCCAACGGAGCTTAAACTCTGCACAAAAAGAATAAATGAATGTTCCAACCAACAAAAGCATATGCAGAGTCACGGCAGAATCAAACCAGGAAGTAAAATATCCACAGTTAAATGAAATAATCCACCACAGTCAACGATCCTTGGCAATACGTATTTATTCAAATAGACGTGAGCGCTTTCACCATTCGGCTTCCTCAGACGTTACAATATACCACATTCACATTGCATTTAAATAATGATGAAACACTCCTCATTGGCAATAAAAAACACATGTCCTATCATACTATTAAATCGCTGAGATAAACAGTTCCTGACCTACACTATCTACGTTTAAAAACATGTTTATCAAAAATATAAAATAAAAAATATTTAAAACATACTCTAAAATCTAAAACGTTTACAAACAAGAGTTAGACACTAATTGCAGAGTGTATAAGTCACATGACAAACACAAATTCATCAAAATTCACTGAATGCAGAGGTCATAACAAATACTCAACCTCTTCATCAAACAAAGACATCTGATGTTGGGGAACTACAAGACCTCCCTACATATGAATATTAAAAAATATAATATATAAATAACAGTGGAAAATAGCCTAGCAATGAAGACTATGCTAATTTTTAGGTTTGAAACAGCGCCTTTTCTTTAATATGGGTTTGAGATTAACTTTTTCGTTTAACCCTGGGGTGACATCTGCCTTGCATCTAACTATCCAACGTAGCTCACATTCAAGTGTATAATTAATTAAATCACCACCTCTTGAGTTAGGAAAAACCTGTTGAATGACACTGTACAAAAAGCTGTGTGAGGGACCACTAGTCATAACATGCTTGGCTAAAGAATTAATATCATTGCCTATCCTTATGTGGTATTGATGTTCTCTAATCCTCTCACGTAGTGCCCTATTGGTCTTGCCAATGTAAAATGATTCACATGCTGTGCACCTGGCTAGGTATACAACATTGATGCTCATGCAATTTGTACCAGTGTCAAACTTAAACTCAAAACCATTATGTGGATTTTTAAAGCTAACCCTGTTATCAATCCAACGGCACTGGTTGCATCTGCCACATGCAACCGTATTAAATCCATATTCACGCCTTACATGCGGCGAAATGTTTTTATAGCATAGTAAATTCCTCAAACTAGGTTTATTCCTATATGTAATAAGTGGGGACGGTCCTACTACATCACTAACCTCCTTATCAAGTCCTAAGACATCCCAATGTTTACTCATCAAATCTTTCAGATGAGAAACATCACTACTAAAAGCCGTAATGGCTCTCACATATTCAGATTTAGTGGATGTTGTGACATCTAGGTCCACGACCTGTTCTGCGAAGTAAGGTCTCGCTAACGTATTACGCAACAAACATACCTCATCTACTGTTTGGTTAAATATAGATTGTTCATACCCTCTATTCATAAACATGTATCTTAATCTCTCAATTTCTTCCCCAAAACCAGTCAGACTCGGATTCAGCCTGGAGGCTCGCATCAGTTGCCCTTTCTTGACATTACTGAACACATATCGTGGGTGCATACTGCACCTGTGCAGGAAAGTATTCCTATAACATAACTTACGATGGATAGAAGTGTTGAGAAGACCAGAAGAAAGTCTTTCTATACTAACATCTAAAAATGAAATGCTTTCCACAGAGAAAGCATGTGTAAACTTCAAAAAACTCGTGGAAGCATTCATTTCAACAATAAAGCACTCCAATTCCTCAGTGCTACCATGCCAGATCATAAACAGATCGTCTACAAAACGTTTGTAGAAACCCACACAGTTATTAAAAAAGGTGGATTTAAACAAAAAGGATTCCTCCCACTGTGCCATAATTATGTTAGCATAGCTATTGGCACAGGGGGTTCCCATTGCTACACCATCTCTTTGGGAAAAAACAAAATCACCAAACATGAACACATTATTCAACAATATTGTTTCCATGAATAAAGAAATCAACTCCACTGTCTTGACAGGAAGAGTAGATCTACACATTAAAAACTGTTGAAAACTTGTTACACCTATATCATTAGGTATTGTGGTAAACAAATTGACCACATCCAGGGTGACTAATAAATAGTGGGCATGATCTTCCAAACTCTGAGTGTATTCATATAATTGAACCAAAAATTGCTTACTATCCTTAAGGATGTGTGTGGTAGCATTCACAATAGGTCTGGTGTGATATTCCACAAAGTTAGACATGGGTTCTGTGAGCCACCCCTGCCCGGCTACAATCGGACGCATGGGTGGGTTCAACACAGATTTATGGACTTTGGGAAGCCCTTGAATTATCGGTATCCGTGGATTAGTTACCTTCAAATATGAGTATAACTCACTGGTGATATCATCAGACCTTAAAAGGTCATCCAACATCTTGTGAATTTGAGATACTTTCTCAACAACTAAATCCATCTGTATCTCCTCATAAAACCTATTGTCACTGAGTAAGTTCATCATACTCCCTTTATACCATTCAAAGTCCATCACCACAATGGGGCCTCCCTTGTCCGCAGGTCTAATCATTATCGTACTGTCGGACTTTAATGTTGTTAATGCTAACCTTTGATTATAATTCAAATTCCGCATTCTTCTATTATACTTTTTCCTATTTGTTTCATATTGACTGTAAATTCCCTTCTCAACTAATTTCTGAAAGGTGTCCAATAGGGGATGAAGTTGGGGTGTGTATGTACTGATGCCCCTAAATCCTGAGTTGTTCCTATCAAGAGTTTGTTTACCAAACTCTAACTTTAGTTGCACGTTCCTAACGAACATACGAACATCTAGGACAGAATCCACCAGATCACTGTCTGATGTAGGGATAAAGCTTAATCCTCTATTCAGTACTTGTTGTTCAAATAAGGACAATTCCCTTTTAGAAATATTCACAATCAACGAGCCCCCACATTCTCCCACATTTTCTTCAAAGTTGGGCCTCGTTGCTCGCTGTCGGACACTTTCCTTTTGTATCGGCCCCTGCTCTGTGACCGTGACCTGCCCATGCGTTGTTGTGCTATGGGAAAAGGATTAAAGTTGCTGGTCATGCTCCCTCCTATACCTGGATTGGTGGGGGGGGTCTTCCTTCTCACGGAAGTATCCGGAATAGGTGCAGGTGCAACGTTATTGTCAGAGATCCTGAGGTTATCAGGACCTCCCCCATTTACAATATTCAATCGAGGGACCAATAAATCTTGTCCTGCTCCCCTCTGTGTCCCACTAATATCAGCATTATCTCGTGTCTCAACTACCAAATCCATCCCATCAGTAATATTACTGTTGGGTCTAGTGGTAACCACATCATGTGAACGTGAAACAGTTTGGACAACCGTGCTATAACCCCTGTTAACAGTATTGTTGCCAACTCCTGTCGAATTAGCAGCCCTAACGTTGGTACTAACAATAGGCCTATTAGTGTTGTTCACATTACCTAACACTCTAGGCCATGTGAATACTTGATTGTTTTTAAAATCTTTTGTGTCCCTCAAGATCTTACTTTTCTTCTGTTCTAAAAGTCTCTTCTCAAATAGTGAGACATTATCAATCAACTTTTCTAGTCTTACATCCAATACTTCACTAGTATATTTTACTTTCATATCATTGTATACACAATTCACAGATACTCTTAAGCTGTCTTCTTCTTTAGAATGAAATTCATTCAGTAATTTCATATAATTAAAACTAATGTCCAAGTTCAATTGTTGCCATTTATAAAGCAACTGACAGGGGACCACCAGATTGGCTTCCTTTTGGAGGATAGCATCTTGGTTCTGTTTGGGATAGCACGATCCATGCACTGTAAGTGCTTATAGAGCGCATTTGTGTAGGATTCAGCAGTTGTAACTGTATTGTCCATCTGCATGGGTGTCATGAAGTTCACCACTTCTGTCTTAAGAAGCATGAAGTTGGCTTTGGAGAAATTTTTTACCATGGTTTCCTTAATGGGGGGTGGGGTTGGGATGTGGATATCAAGGGTGATTAGCTTATGGTCGGATTGGACCAACGAGGAGTTGACTTCAGGTGCGGAACACCGGTCACTCATGTTGGCAATGACTAGGTCTAGGATATTGTTGCCCCTGGTGGGGGTGTGGATAAGCTGATCCAGGGCATTGGAGTTTATGAATTCCAGAAAGCATTGAGCTCAGGAGTTGGTACATGAGTAGTTTTCCCAGTTAATGGTGGGGTAGTTGAAGTCGCCCATTATTAGGGTGTTTGGTTGAACCCTAATATTTTTCAGTACATTAAGAAAAGAGGAGTGGGAATCCTGGTGTATGGTGGGGTATCTGTAGCAAGCTACAATTTGGATTGCAGTTTTGCCCAGAGTTAGTTGCACTTGGATAACCTGGGATGCATTATGCTGAGCAACTAGCCTGGAGGTGTGGATATCCTTAATAAATATGGACACACCTCCTTTGGTGTTTTTGGTCCAGGTTACATGGCCGAAAAGTGTGGTATGAATTATAGCCTGGTAGTGCAGGGGTGCTCTCTGGAGCCTTGATCCAGGTCTCAGTCACTGCACAGATATCAATGTTCTCCATTTTAAGGAGAGTGAGTGCATTTTGAGATTTAGCCTTCTAGCATTGAGTAGCATTTACCCTCAGTTTTTGCTTGCCTGTTCCTGTTATGGTGGCTAATTTGTCATTTGAACCTTGCCTAAAAAGGCACTAAAGGAGCAGCAAGAGCCTTAGCCAGTATCTGGAATCCCAGGGCGAAAGGTGCAGGCCATCTGTGGTAAAGCATCGTGGTCTGTCGACCATGTCATCCCAAGCAGACAGATACTGGATCCCTTAGAATGACACCAGAAGCTTAGCCAATTGTTGAAGTCAATCATTTTGTCCTTGTACTGCGGTATCATTCTGGGCGATGGCAGAATACTACTCAGGGCTAGGGTCATACCTGCCTGGAGCTACAAGATTGGAGAGCTCTTCCATGTCTCTTTTCATGTAGTCCAGGGAGTGCGCCTCAGGTCATTCACACCAACATGGACAATGACAGAGTCATATTTGTACTTGTTGTGGAGTGACCTGAGTGCGTCAGGGTTATGTGGCGGATCTTGGCACCCAACAGGCAGCTGACAGTAACCTTCTCCTTGTTTAGCCTGATGAGTGGGACATCAGTGTGCCTGACTATAGAGTCGCCTATGACTAGTGTGTTGGGTACGTTGTTTTGCCTTATTGGCTGTGGTTGAGTTGCACACTGAGTCTGTGGTCTATGTGTCATTTGGGTTGCATAGAGGGATGGAGGTTGCTTATGTTTCTGCTTTGGAGGTCTCTGTTGCTTAGACAGATTATTATTGAGAGCCTCCGCAAATGTTTTTGTGTTACTATGTGTGGATTTTGGTGGTGTAGATTTAGTGAGACTATGTGATGAGTGTGGTATGGTGCAAATGTTTACCTTCTCCTCATGACTGTCAAGTTCAGTCTTGGTTGGAGAGAGCTTTACCTCCAGTTTGGCTAGATAAGTGCATCTCTCACAGGTTGTAGTGTTGGGTGGTAGGAGGAGAGGGTTGTCTGTGTAGATTTTCTACATTGCCTCAAGATGCCCAGATTCATCAGATAGACAGGAGAGAACACTGTGAGCTGACCCTTGGACATGCCTGAATAAAAAACTATTTTCCTCTAGATAAGTGAGGAAAGTGAGTATAAGAGCTGTTTTTCTCTAATCAAGTGAGAAAAGTAAGTACAGAACTGTTTTCCTCTAGGTAATGAGGAAGGTTGAGTGCTATAGTAATTAGTAGCTTATTTAGTGCTTACAGGTTCTAAACAAGTGCTGAGCACGAATAAGCAAATTTAAGTGCTAAAACTAAGAATCTGTATCTGCACTAGATGAGTTACAGGACAGAAACAAGTGCAAATGCAGGCTTTCAAATCAGAAAGTTGAGAGAGATGGAAGAGATTGCTCAAATGGCCAATAACTACAATGTATGGGACAGAACCACTCCTTATGTGGTAGACAGGTTACCTAGTGCTTACCACTCCCGCTGATAAGTTAGAAGGCTTCCTTCCAACACAGAAAGGCTTGGGGGGGGGGGGTCAGCAGCTTACATACAGTCCTGGATACAGCAAATCTATATCTGGAACACTAGTTACAGGAAAGGTAGGAAGCAGGCTTACAGTTTTTTTTTCTTACAGAAAAGTAGCTAAAACAGTAGTAAAAACAATTCACATGCAATGCAAGCTAGCACACTTGAGTATGTAGCAATATTAGAATTCCATGATGGAATAATTCTAACTCCAAGCTACTACCATGCCATATAAGGAAGAGGTAATCTACAAAATGCCTATAGAACACAATCTGACTCCATCCACGTGTTTCAAAAACATTATCCCTTTACTATGTGGCCATTATCAAGTTAGCATAACTATTGCACTAGAAGTGTCCGTGGCCACACAGTCCTGCAAATATAACTGATGGTCAAATAACATAATATTATTCTCAAGTACTAGTTCCATAAGGAAACAAAGTAAGTCAGTAAATCTATGATCATAAGTACCATCACTAAGTAAATATTTTCTGAGCATTGCCACTCCTATAGTATTAGGGATGGATGTGAATAAAGAACGTACATCTAAGATTACTAATAGAAATGCTTCCCAATGGGAGATAAACATATATAAGTCACCCAAAAATTGTTTAGAGTCTCTAAGGATAAACTGATTCTTATCAGTTATAGGTCTCAAATATTTTTCTCTATATATAGACAGAGTTTCTGTAGACCAGCAATGCCCAGATACTATAGGTCTTAATGGGGGAAACTTAGGATCCTTATGGATCTTTGGAAGTCTCTGTATGATAGGAGTCAGTGGTGTTAACACTTTAAAGTAGTTATATAAATCTATATTAATCTAATTATTCAAAAAGCATTCATATACAACATTGTCTGACCTTATAATCATACCATCCATCTCATTAGAGCTAATATTTTTGTAAACCAAAGTATCATTCAACATATTATTCATGGTATTATGGTAATAATCTCGATCCTTAACCAAAATTGGACACCCTTTTCCACTGGTCTGATAAAAATAGATTGATCAAGTTGAAATTTCTTAGGGCCACATATTCACCCATAGACATGCTATTAAATGTATTCCTTTTATCTGTCTTATTTAATAATTCAAAGATCTCACTTCCGCATATTTAAAAATACATCCAGTACTGGGTGATTAGTTGGAACATATGTATTAGTTTTTTTTTTAAACAGTATGTATGTTCATTACTGTCATTTTTAAATAGCAACTTTAACATCCATCCCTACTAAATAACTTCAAATTAATAATTGATTCATATCTAAATATATTCATCATATAAATAATTCTTTTACATCTTACAAAGATCAACAAACTCTGAATTTCTTCTCGTATATGCACAACCCCATTAAATTATTGGAATGCCTTGCTCAGTACTAAATACTACTTGCTTTTGTAAACTGGAGAAAAAAAAAAGATAATCCAGTCTTATAATTGCTAGGCAGTGAGCAACCATATATAGTGATCCCGAGCCAGGTTAAAAAAGTAAACTGTAAAGTTTTCAATTGTTTAATATGACCTGTAGATTGAGATGTGGGAGTAATAACCACTTTTAGTGCTGTCTGGCTTGAATATTAATGCCTTGAAGATTACCCTAGAGTTAAAACTCTACAATCTGTAGTAAATCTCAATGTAACTCCAAAACTCCAAGGTAGTGTTTCTATACTATATTATTTTATAGAAAATAAACTAATTAAATTGAATACCTCTAATGCCACTGCTGTTCCTTAACAGCATGTCACATTGTGAGCCAATCAGTGGGCAGTGATTAGGCTACCAGGTTAAAGTTTCTTTTTAGCATGAGGTCTTAGGAGGATCCAGTGTTCTTAACTAGTGCACTGATGTAAATCACCACTTTGCTAATGGGATACTTAATAATTCATTTTATGAACTATACCTCCTTGGCAGTGTGATTCTGCACTGGCTGTCATGTGCTATGATGTTCCTGCACTGCCCCCCCCGAAGCCACAGCCACAGGTTGCACTGGCTTACTGACTTTGACCAACTATGCTGCAATGTTACTGGTCAAGGCTCACACTTCTTACTCATACACCTCAGCTTTCAACACTGCTGTAATTTAGGAAAAAACTACAAGGGAAAATTATATACAGAGCTTTGAAATAATTTACTGGTTTTAATAGTTTAAAAAGTGATAATTTTCCTTAACTATATATTTATTTATTTATTAATCCTTTGTTAACTGGGATAGTCACACTTGGCTAGAGACTTGTTTTTAAGGGAGATCCAGGATGGTATGTATACTACTAGGGGAAATCTGGAGATATTGAAAAAAAAAGAAATCAGATGGAAGATTCTGAGGAAATCTTCCAGAAACTGTTGCTTGAAGAGTCAAAAGGTAAAGAAGAGATTATAAGTACAACCCTCTAGCCGGAAGGGTTCTGGGATGATATACTGGAAAATCTGTTACAGCAGAGTGAACCAGAGAGAGAAAAGATGTTTCATGGGGCGAAAAAATGGAGAAGTTGAACAGAAGGGAAGAAAAGCAGAAGAAATCATTTGCAGAGATAGTAGGGATACAAAAGGAAGCAGGAAAGGAGAAAAAAATAGAAGAGTTAGAAAAGAAGAAATCTGTCATAAGAATCCAAAATAAAGAAGAAGCAGAATTGGACAGGTATTTGGTTTTCAACTAGATAATTGTGCCTTTAGGTTTAAAGGGACAGGAGGTAAGAGCTTTCATTCTAATTAAAAAAAAGATACATAATGTGGCATTTTCTTTGAGACTGTTGAGGTCTTAGTAGCTTTTTTAAAAGAGTATGGAGAGAGAAAAGACATTTATCCTTGGAACAAATATGTTGTACAGACTTTTTTGAGAAACACAGAAAAAAATTAATATACAGTTCTGAACAGAAACTGAAAAATATTTATTAAAGAATTTCTGTAATGAATTAAAAGACTTTTCTAAAGCTCTTGATAACAGAGGACTTTGGGCAGGTACTTGGGAATGTAATGTCATTTTGAAAATGGAGAATGGTAAAACTGTACATATTCCAAGTATGACTAATGCTGATGGACACAGGGCTGTTGTTAGGGACAACCAAGAACATATTTATTTATTTATTTATTGTTTTTTTTTTTTTTTTTTGGGGCAGAGGGCCAGTTTATAATTAATTGTGATAAAAATGTTATTTATCTGGGGAAACTATTAATAATGCAAAAAATTGTAAAGAAATGTGTTATAAATGCAAGCAAATGGGACATGTATGAATGGATTGTGAGAAGGAAGGAGGTTAAATTGTGAAGTTGAACAGCAAAATATAAATGAAAATGAAATACCACAACTAGAAAAACAAAAAGAGAAGAGACAAAGTAGCGATATCAGTCAAGAAGAGTGCTTTATACAAAAATGGGAATGGGAGAGGGAGAGCTGTACAGAAATTGGTGATGAAGAGGATATGACTTGGAAAGTGGTTAAAACAAAAAGACAGTTGGGAAAGAGTTAAAGATAGGAAAAGAAAATTTCATGAATCAGGAAATAAGCTATAAAGAAAGGAAATGGATACTTAAAATATTTTTGTAGACTAGAAAGAAGAGCAGTGAATAATCTCAGAATTCTATCTATTAATGTTAATAGCATTAAGAATATAGTAAGGAGAATTGGAATAATAAAATGGTGTAAGAGATGTGATGTTTATTTGATAACATTAGAAGATATTAGGATTTTAAATAAAGAAGAAAGAGAACAAACAGAGATAGAGATATTATGGCCAGGTGGTATAATATGGAACTTGGGAAAATTGCTTAGGGGTTGTTGTTTTGCATAGAAAATAATAAGAATTTTAAATTATACTTTAGTTTGATTAGGAAGTTTGATGGTAGTGGACTTAAGATGGGAAGGAAAAGTACATAGATTAATAGCAACATATGCATATGTGTTATGTAAAGAAAGGGAGAAATTATTCTTACTTAAATTATGTCATAATGAATATGGATGTCATAATAAGAGGATATTTTAAATTGCAATTTAAGACATAAAAGCAAAAATCTACAATACATAAGAAAGCAATGAAAGAGATCATAAAATGTGGAAATCTAAATATATGGAATTTAAGCAAGAATACACGTCAGAGAGGAAGATTTCAAACAGAGCTAGATTACTTTCTTCTGTCAAAAACTACACAAGTTGTAAATAGTACAAGTAATAGATACATGCTTTTCAGATCATTTAGCAACATGGATTGAGGCAGATGAAAATAAAGAATATATTAAAATAGGGAAAGGTATTAACAGAATTAATGAAAAGACTGGAATAAGAATAGTCAAGAAGATATAATAAAGATATGGAAGAATTATTTAACAATAATATATTTTTATAAGAATTAGTCCAAATAGTGAAGAATATTTAATGAAAAGTATAAGAAGATTTATTTCATTTGGGACAATCATCAAATACAGCCAGTACAGGAACAGCAATAAACCCGGTTAACTTTAACCAGCTAAAACCACTATAAACAATAAAGCGATCATAATCATGGATATATTAAGACATTTGATTCAGTGAGAGATAAAAACAACAAAATAAAAACAGTTAAAATCTCAAGTAGAAAACACTTTTGCCTTTCAGCTTCATCAGCCAGATATCAACTGGTTTATAAAATCACACTTAAATAGTTATTCTGACAATCCCATTACTTAATTAAGACTCAATGAACTTGATTATGCAATTCCCTGAGATGGAGTTTTAAAGTTATCATCCCATCAAGACCAAGAAAAATATAAGCCTTAAATTTAAATATACATTTTAACTTTTCTTGTTCTGTAAAGTGTGTTAGATTATTCCCTCTTAATAGTTCATGTATTATTCTCAATATCATAAATTTAAAAGAGTGTGCATTATCAGTCTTTCTGATAGGCTTCTAAAGTGTGTTTGTCATAATTTGCCTATTGATATCTGATATGTAATGCCTTATTCTCTCTTTATATTTCAGGTTTGTTTTAATTAAGAATAGATAGAATTGATGTAAATGGGAAAAGATGGTAAAAAGCATTATGAGACAAAATTATTATGTGACTCCTTGGGAACAGTTAATAGAAGAAAAAGTTAAAGCTATAACACAAAGAAATAGATAATGCATGAAAATGTTGCATGTCCAGATTTCTTATCAAGGTTACACATTAATAAATTACCTGTGAAAGGAAATATGCCTTATAAAAAAGTTAATGTGATAATCTGTCTGTATTGTAGAGAATTATAAACAACAGAACATGTTTTTCTAACATGTAAAAAGCTAGAAATGTATGCAGAAAGATATAAAGTAAAATAATTAAAGAACTGCAAGATTATAAACAAATAAATATGGATATGGTTGAGTATTTTTTTATGGACAGCATAGTAAAGAATATGTTAATAATGAGGATAAAACATATTTAGTGTAATTTGGAATGAAAGTTTAAATGAAGTTATGTTTAATGGTAAATGGATATTACCAAATATTTTAAGGAAAATAAAGTGGTAGTTATAGAGAAAAGAGATGGGTCTGTATGAATGTAAATTCTTTAGCAAATAATGAAGGAATATAATATAAAAAGTTGGGTCTTTCTGTAAATATGTGAATATGCAAACATGCATATTGTAAACATGTTGTAAATAACTTCTAAATAAAAATCACCTTCTATTTTTGATAGGTGCCTTAGGATAATTTACATTCATCTGAGATACCAGCAATTCAAGCAGATGGGACCTCTGTTTAACATCTCACATCTAGAAAACATTATGTAATAGCAGCTGCCATTTTCATTTAGCTGTTCACATAGTGGGAATAAGTTGTACGAATGTTCAACAGTATTGATTTTTAGAAAATAGCTGTGGTATGTTATTACACTTGGTGTGTTGTTTTATATATATATATATATATATATATATATATATATATATATATATATGTATACACACATAAATATATATACATACATAATACATAAACACACACACACACACACACACACACACACACACACACACACACACACACACACACACACAGACACACACACACACATATATATATATATATATATATATATATATATATATATATATGTTGACTTTCTGCTAAATATCATTGAGTTATATACTTAATGACCTGCTTCAGACAGATCTGCAGCTTTATATGTTCACAATTTATCTTCATCTATTTTTGCAAGCTAGTATTTAAAACAGATCCAATACTAAATACTGAACACTCACTCTACCGATGCCCAAAATCCCGAGACCAAACACCCGAAACACTACAATACTGAAAAACCAAAACAGCGAAATTCAAACTACCGAAAACTAAACACAACATACACCACACACAGACACATACACACACCTTCCCCCAAAACACAGACACAAACCTAACCTACAGACAAGCGGGGGGGGGGGCAAGCCACCCTGCACCCCCATGTGGGGGGCTTTACCCTCCACACCCCCTACTTAAACTTCTAACTCCAAGGTCGCACTACCCAGACAAGCACATGAGTACACCACCACATGTCTACATCCCCCTCACACACACACATCACACTCACAACACACACTTACACACTAAACCTCTAACCAACACAGTTAAGCAGAAATACTTACCTGCCCTTCCACCATACCACAACACCAGAAACACGAATTTCAAACTCCCGATAGTCGGGATTTTGAAATTTGCTCTTCTGGTCTTTCGGTAGTTTGAGGTTTCAGCTATATGGTCTAGAAAGTTTGAAATTCTGTATTTTAAACTTTCGAGATTATGTAGTGTTGCCTTAAAAAAAATATATATATATATATATATATATATATATATATATATGGGTTGACTTTCTGCTAAATATCGTTGAGTTATATAGTTCATGTCCTGCTTCAGACAGATCTGCGGTTTTATATGTTCACAATTTCTCTTCATTTATTTTTGGAAACTAGCATTTAAAACAGTATCACACTATCTATAAATATTTATCATATTCTGTAATGTGCTTCCTTTATTTAACATCACTTTTCTTGAGTACATGGTGTACATTAACATTCAACAGAATAATCCCCCTAACCTAAATGTAATGTAACTGAACTGATTTTAATTAGTTTAAAAAGTCTGATCTAAGCCACATAGAAATGAAATGCTGCTTATATAACAGATCACAAATGCAAGCACAATGACATTCTAAAATAAGACAATTGATTAGAAACAAAAAAGCCCAAAATAAGTGCTATGTACATAACAAAGTTATATTAATTATTTAAGTCCTTTAAATGCATCTGTAAATGTTCCAGCTGCCCACATATATGAGAGAAAGAAAGAAACGCTAAATATATGAAACAAGTAACTGGACAAACAGTCTGACTTAGATTAATTCTAAGTATAATCACATTTTCCTTTATTTAAAATACTAAGGTTTCCTACTTTAAGTTCACATATTACAAGCAGTTCTTTTAACAGAAGAATCTATAGCCTTGTTTAGCTTAACATATTTGTTAGCTTCATCTCTGCATTTTAACTAGATGATGTACAATTGAATTCACCTCCTTAAAGCATCTCTAAGAAATATTAATTAATATAATATTAATTTATTTTTACTGTACTCACTTTTTCCATACTGCAGCCCTAGGCTTATATGAATTTAGATTTTATGAAGCAAGAAAACTGCATTTCATTAGGAAAAGGCATTATCATACATGCAAAAATGGTATGAAGTCCACTATTTTCATTGTCGGTTTTGTGTGGTCATTTGGAAGGATTTCACCATGTCATTCATTATTAAAAGTGCACAAAAATCTTTGGCTATTTCTTCTGTGACACGAGCCCCACACCTTCTTGAAAGTCTCTGCAGACCTACCGTCAATTGATTAATTTAGCATGTTCTATATTTGTTCACCACAAATTTGGTGAAGGTGTTTTTTCCTGCAATTATGACCTTTAGAAATTGCCAAACACAACAATGTGAGAAACTGAAATATGTCATCATTCCCACCAATAGGTGCCTCAGTCCTCCTGTTCTTTCTCTCTTGAGTTCTAAGATATCACTTTCACTTTATCTAAAAAACAGGCTTATCTAAGGTAAGAATGGTTCCACAAAAAAAAAAAGGAAAAAAAATCACTTAGTAAATTGTAATGGAAATATATATTCATGGGGCTACCTATAAAAAAGGGCAAAACAGATTTTACAGTGATGCTTTTTTTCCTGCCAGTATAATGTAACATACAAACAATACATAAAACACAAGTACAAGAAGACATTTGTAAATTGGTTATTTATTGCACAGTTTAGATGTATGTACATCTCAATAATGTCACAAGCAACTTAAATGCATGTTATTCTGAGCAGCATATGGGCTTTCTTCCGGCAAGAATAAGACTTTCATTTCAGTGATGAAGTTTCTAACATGAACTCCATTTTAACATAAGAGAACTGGTCCAAAAGAAAAAAGGAAAGTAAAAAAAAAAGTAAAATTACTTTGACTGATATGAGTAATATTTATGGAATTTTGGGAGAATGAAAAGAATCCAAAGATTCCATGCTGGTCTTCCATTTACAGAGTATCTGCGAATGAGTACAGAAGCTAAAGGGCAAAACCTTGAAAATGAGTGACACGACACAGGCAAGCAAACAACCTGCTTTACAAGTACTCATGCTAAAAAGAACAGCGGGTTTTCACCTATTCTATTATATGGGATCTGACATTAAACATATCTTTTACAGCCAATTACAGCTAGAACTGAGATATTTAATAATACACATGCTTGCCTTTGCTTCTTCAAATTTAAATCTACTTTCTGATTAAATATGCGCAGAAATGGTGTCTGCTGTAGTATGATATTTCTCACTCTTTTCAGTACCACAGAAGGATATCACTTATGCATCTGTGTTGCTGTTTACAAATTTGGAAGTATCATTACAAACAGTAAACATAACAGGCAGTCTCAAATAATGGTGATTTAGAATAGGCAGTGGAAGGAAACAACTGAGCCATGTGTTAATGAAACAGCAAGCTGTGTCCAAAATTATGATAATATTGGCACTGGCACAGGCTTGGACATTTAGTTATTTCTTAAAGAAAGACTTAAATCCCAATTACTTCACATTTTTATGACACATGTGTAAACATGACTCCTTGACTTATTTAGGAGCAAAAAATTAAACAGGTACTTGTGTAACAAGAATTGTGATGGTTAACATTATGCATATGCCTGTAAAGTCCTGTAGGCATCTGTAGTACATGGGTGTGCACATGAACAGTGCCTGCACAACAGTCAAGCAAAGACATGGTTCATAAACTGACTTTACTGTTTAAAACGTATGAAAAGCTTGTTATGAGAATAGAACAGAAAGACATCCTATATTTTATTTTAAAATCATTTGTGCATAAGTTTAGGAATATATTGCGGGCTCTGTTATTGACAATAAATGGGTTAAATTAATCTGAGTTAACAGCAAGATGCATTAGAGCTTTCGGCAATTTATTTTCTGGCAGCATATCACAGTACAGATTTACCTGACAATCCCTGATATCCTGTTATGAGATAACTATGTACCTACACTGATTATTTAAGCGGATGCTGTTCGGCACACATTGTGACACATTAGTAACCATGGCGAATGGTTTGATGCTGCCTGGAGACTAACAATAGCTAGCCCGCAGTCAGAATGCTAACACAAATCCTCAGCTTACATAATTTTGTCATAGCTTATATAATGAAAACAAGCTACTTTTTGCTGTATGTAGTACTATAGATACTTAATGTAGCAGTAATTTATATTTTACACTAAATGGTACATTGAATCTAATGTTTAAACAACCCTTTATTATTCAGCCCTGAAAGCTAATATAATATAATATAAAATATGTTTCATTAAATTGTTTTGCAAATCATAGTAAGAGTTATCATATTAATGCACTTCTTAGAAATACATGCTGAGATTTTGAATAATTAAATTCCAATAAAAGAAAACATCTTTCAAAGTGAAAATATTTATTAAATATTTCTCTTCAGGCTAAATTTTGTACTAAGCTGTGCTTTGCATTCATTAACCAGAGAGTTAAAAAATAAATAAATCCCAAGCCATGTTTTCAGAAAAGTTTGCACAAGTTACAGTAATCCCAAGACTATAGTTATTTGGTAAGTTATAGTAATTGGTAGGTTCATAGGTTTATATGCAGCAAGCAGTCACAAAGACCATTAGGTAAGCCCATTTAATTTCTAGTAATTCAGCACTATCCTTGTCCATTGTGTAGGGGGGGGCAATATGCAAAGTAACTGAGCAGAGAATTTATGACTGTGCATCTAATTATCAAGATTAACTTTTAAAGTGTCAGACTATTGTTTTGTTTGGCAAGTAGGGGGAGATATTTTACGATGTGCAGAGAGTTTAATATTTATCTCACCAATACAACGTAATTTCTTGATGAGATCCTTGACACTAGCGTTTGAGTTATCAGTTCAATGAAGGTGCATGAGGTTAAATAGGACAAGGCTTTTCTTGTATCAAAAAACAAGAGCACCATGAAGAAGGATTGGCAGTCTATATGCGTAATGAGGAGAATCGAAACCAGACATCTTTTTGGTTAAGAATCTCATTGGCCTCTTTAATTGAGGAATATTCTTAGAATGAAAATGTGAAAAAGAGTTTTATATATAGTGGGGGCTGATAAATATACCCAGAATGCAATTATCAGCAAACTTAACAAAGCAAAAGTAGGGAATGTTAGAATAGATATCAGAGATATAGAATATCTCTCACATCTAGTCAGAGATATAGAATATGAAAAGTAGGGGACCCCATACTATCAGCTGTGGGATGCCAGTGGTAAGATTTCTACATTCAGGGGCAGGTTCTGCCACCTTTACTGAAAGTATTTTTTTCAATCAACCAGTTACCTATCCAGAGAAGAATATAAGAATTTACATTAAGTTTAGTGATCATATCGATACTACATGCATGCAGGATTGTAACAAGAATTCAGTAAGTTGTCAAGGTCCAGATGGGAAGTGTAAATAGAATGACCAAGGCACACAATTTTAGAGGTGTTTCTGAAAAATTCTACAAGGCTAAGATGACGGAATCTGCCCCACAAAGATAAACTGGTTTGGTCTAAATATCAGTAATTTTATTTTGCCTGTATTCATGAGTTCAAAAATGATGCATTCCATAGCCTTACATATAGGGATGGTGATACTAATGCATCTGTAATTGTCTGCATCAGTGCTAAGACCCCCTTTGAGTAGGAGAATCAGAGCTGAAATTCACCAAGAGTAGGTACATAAACAGATAATCTGACATTAAAAAGTTAAGGAGAGGATCAGTCAGGGTATTTAGTTCTAATAGGTAGGTAACTATCTACAGTAAAAGTACACATGGAAGTGCTACTCAGCATCTGGTCTTGAGTTATTCTATAAGGGAGGTATGGATGATAGATGGAAGCTAAAGGGACATATATGATAAAGTTGGGGATAAATACATCTGTTAAGATATTGGCTATTAGCTTAGATTCTGAATGAGAACTATAATTAGAGCACATCTGAATTACATCTTAGGTCCCTGACATAGTTGAAGAATTTATAGTTATTTATTTATTTGTTACTTTGTAAAACCAACCTTATTGCAACAAAGATACAGTAAGTCCAAAAGAAACTGCATAAGGAACAAAGGAGTTTTCCAACTTTGTAAACCGAACAATGCAATTTAAAACCAATAACTTCCTATACACAGTATTCCCACTCATATAAGATGCACTAGTATTTAGTAAAACATAAATGTCAGAATCCTTAGGTAAACTTTCACATAATTGGTTGGAGTGTGCATATATTTCTGTAGAAGTGTCTCTGGGTTCTATTCTCCTACTTTTGAAGATAATAGCAGAAGTAGTGGTGCCTAAATGTAAAAGCCATGTGTTCCTTTCTGGGCAGAATTTCTAACTGTCAGTATTGAGAATCCTGGGGTAGTAGCTTCTAAAGAGAAAGAGCAGCAGTTGAGTGTATTTTGTACCCCTACTCCCTCCCAGATGGATATTCCCAGAGAAGATGAAAATGATTAGCTCTGACATCCCTACATCTCTAACAAAGGGAATCTCCAACCCTCTAGCCTTCCCTTGTTGTGGTATAAAATTCCAAAAAAATGCATTTCCTTCAAATATGTGAAGAAGAGATAGTATAGTGACACCTGGCCTTTGGTCATTGCAAGTGTTTTTTTCATACTTTGTTCCAGATTTGTGTTTGTAGTAGATTCTCACATTGGAGCTTGTCTTGTTCAAAAATAGAGGCACTATAGTTATTAATTGATAACCGAATAACAGAAGGTATGGATTTACATCCTTATGACATTGTACCATCCCTGTAATTTACAAGAGTAAGTCTTTGCACTTATCAACAGATTTTTCCAGACTTGCTATCTGAAGATACTACCATCACCTGATTTCTGTTTCAGCATAATGTACCTTACAGTCATGTAGGGAAAGTATATCTAGTTATCTTCAGAAATATATCCATGCAATAAATAAAACTTCTAGCCAGCCAATTAGAAGCTATAAAGCCCAATTTTCCACTCAGACCCACATTTGACTCCATAACCTTAACTATCTAACCAGAGGATCATGAAGAACTAAGGCTCTTATACATTTCTTCTCTCATCCCTGTCTCCCTTACCTTTCTGCATTGTCTGGTGGGTTTTACCATAACTAAGACTGAAGGTATACTTAGTTCTGGGAGAGACCAGTTATGGGTGAAATCTGGCCATGACAAAATGGACCATGTCTTCCCCCAGTACATATCTAGTCAAATCAAGGACCCAATTTATAGTTACTTTTGGTGGAAATGGCTATACTGAGCTCATACTCAGCTTTACAGTTTCAATTAAGATTTTTGTTACCCAGTTTTAAGTATGGAGATGGAACTGTATTGTATTAAGTGGTTATTTTCTTTCTACTGTTAATTCATTGATACTAATATTCTACAAAAAGGGTTTGTTCTTAATTGTGTTCTTAAAATTGGACTACATACTCACTGCAACTATTTAAGTATAAGAAGAAAATAAGTGCGCAAGGAACCATGTAAAAAGGTGCTTTATTCATAAATTCCTTAAAAATCAAACACTGACTTTCACAATATAGGCATTTTCAGGTTGTCTAAAAAACTGTAAATGGCAAAAAAGTACACAGTCCAATTAACTGATACAATAAAAATATTCTGAAATCAGTTGTAGCTGCAAGAGTATTTACTCAAACAATTTATGCACTTTAATGCTTTCTATTCATGTAAAGGAATCTGTTTTGACTAAAAATCATGTGATTTACACAGAAAGGTTAGATGTAACAGTGGTTTCTCTGATAACTAAAATTTCTCCAGTAATGCTGCTACAAGGAGAAATGTATATTTTGTAAAGCTTTCAATAGATGTATTGCTAAACTAGGTGTAAAATCAGCCACCAGTTGTGCAAGAATTACAAGTACAGAGCCAGTTTTAGAGCTTGAAACAGAACTTGAGGAAGATATGTTTTCATATCATTAAGGTTCACCGTCTTTTGTCTTTTCAAATTTCATATTGCTTCGGAAAGGAGTTTGTCTCAGCCTGCTTGGCACAGGATTCAGGTCAAGTCCAACACATGGAAAGGGAGGAAAGTACTTAATCTGTTTGAATGCACTCTTGTGACTGCGTCTGGCTTCAGCACATTTTTATCAGTTGTCTTAATAAAAAACTGGCATAACTCAGGGGTGCTTTATGGATCATGTAACCCTAGTTATATGAGATGAAAAACAAATCAAAATTCTGTTTTATAAACATATTATTAATGGTGAAAATAGCCCATCTTATATATTTCACATAAACTACAGAGACATCCATATCCCGTCCCCACCCCCAGCCATGGAAATCACTGTAAAGAATTTCTCAAAAGCCAACTTTGCACTTCTCAAGTCTGAGGTGGAATCCTTCAAAGCCCCTGGGCCAGAGGATAATACAACCCAATCCGAAGAATCCTTTACAAATGCATTCTATGAGCACCTGCAGGAATGCATGGATCATGCTATCCCAAATAAAACCAAAACTCACTCCTCCAAAAAAAGGAGACCGGTCTGGTGGACCCCGGCCATAAATAAGCTATACAACAGAAGGAGGAAGCTACTACATGACAGAGCAAAATCCCAAAAAGGGAAGGCATCTCTGATCAGTATTAGCAAGAAACTTCGATCCCTCATAATATAATCAAAGGCCAGTTTCGAAAGAAAAATTGCCCTAGACACTAAAGATAATCACAAGCCTTCTATAGTTATGTCAGGAACATGGGCGGAAACTCCCAGATATGCTCTGTATTGTTGCATAACGGTACAAAATATACCAAACCTACAGACATAGCCAACATCCTGGCAGACAGATTCAGCACAAACTTCTCCCCCCTTCCCCCCAAAGGAGCAAATGCCTATCCCAACTGAATGTAACCTCCCTGACATCACAGATGCACAGGTGAAAGCTGCCCTCTCCAAAGCAAAAAACACAGCATCTATGGGACCAGATGGTGTCCCAGGCTGTGTCTTACATGAGCTCCAAGAAGAACTGAACCCTCACATTCAGTCACTGTTCAAACTTAGCCTTACTACAGGATATGTACTCAAAGAATGGCGTACAGCTACAGTGGTCCCACTCCACAAAGGTGGTGCCACAACGGACCCCGGAAACTATCACCCCATAAGCCTGACTAGTCTGGTCTGTAAAGCTATGAAGCGTATTATCATGGAACTCATAAACAAAGACATTGGGAACCTCCAGACACTGGACCCTACCCAATTAGGCTTTGTTAAGGGCAGATCTTGCCTCTTAAACGTAGTTGATTTCTTTGAAACAGTTACCGAAGCCATAGATGAGGGCAAGGTAGTCCACACAGCCTACCTGGACCTCGCAAAAGCCTTCCACACAATACCCCACTCAGGTATCATAAATAAGCTTACCAGCTTAAATATCAACCCCTATATCACAAGATGGGTTGCAAACTGGCTCAGAGATAGAACCCACATGGTCAGAATCGCAGGTGCCATGTCCAAATCCAACCCAGTTACAAGTGGCGTCCCACAGGGCTCAGTTCTGGGACCTCTCTTGTTCGGTATATACTTTTCTGAGGTTCAGGCTAACACAGGGGGATTATGGCTGACAAAGTTTGCAGATGACTGCAAACTGGGGGCCATAATCGAATCTCCAGCTGACACAAGCATCCTCCAAAAGTGTCTCACAGAAATGGATGCTTGGTGCCAGAGCTACGGCCTCAAGCTAAATGCTAAAAAGTGCATAGTCATCCCCTTTGGGAAAAACAAGGTGCCCACAAATTACCACCTAGGTGGTAATCCATTAAGTACAGAAGAAGTAATTAGAGATTTGGGGACCAACGTAGATAGTAATCTCTCCTTTGATAATCACGTTGCCAAAGTGGTTAGAAAGACCTTCTATATAGCCCACCTTATCACGAAAGGGTTCACATCTAGATCAAGAGAGGTCATTGTGCCCCTCTACTCATCACTCATCAGGCCCATAATTGAATACAATGCCCCTTTTGGGATGTACCTTACCCGACACCTGCAGCAACTGGAGAGACCCCAAAAGTACCTCACCAAGAGGATCATGGGCTACAAACAGATGTCCTATGCAGCTCGACTAAAGAAACTCCAGCTCTACTCAGTTGCTTACCGCCTACTCAGAGGCGATCTATGCCTGACGTACAAAGCCATGTCAAACCCAGAATTAATGGACATGCTCCACCTCAAAAAATCCATGTCCCTTAGAGCTACACGCTCCAGGGACCTAAACCTCAGCACAAAAATAAATAGGACATGCTGGAGGGACAGATTCATTTCCCAGAGACTCCCCTCACTCTGGAATAGAATCCCAATTCATGTTAGACATAGCCCCTTGCTGACCCTCTTCAAGCGAAATTTGGACGTGTGGATGGGAAATCGCAAATTCACCCCTGGGATCTCCCCAGTGTCCCTGCTAGACAGAGGCACAGTAAACTAATCTTAAAAGGGTACCTTCTGTGATCTACTTTACAGAGGCGCAGTAGGCTAATTTAATAGGAAGGCGGAAGCCAAATACGCTCTGGATAGGCTTATAAATGCCCTAGGGCAGATAACCTAGTATCTACCTGTGAACCTATGAACCTAAATATGACACCAAATTCAATGTTTTTCAGCACTTGCTTAATAGTATAACTGTTATTTACACCTATAACATATGTGATATTAAGATCAGTAATGCATAATATTCATCAGCTTCAATTCCATTCAGAATAACCCCTCCTCTTAAATTCTTTTAATTGAATTATAAAACCAAAAAACTTGAATTCATGTTTCTCATTATTTGGCATAGCATGTTTGTCTAATGCTTTCCTGCTATTCTGTTCCTAACATACAATACTCATATGTACATTATTTGAGCTAGTAGTTTTACTTATGTAGTATGCTTCACAGCACTGGGAACATCTAGACAGACTTTTAAGTACTTTTCTACTAACAAATGTATCTTTATTAAAAATGTCCAATAATATTTAAGTAACTATCAGTTTGTTAGAAATCAAATCACAAACCATAACAGAATGTTTTGCTTGCTTATTACAATAAAGCTGTTTATCTCTTTTGAGATTACCTTGAATGAATTTAATGGTGATACAAGCAAACAAAATAGGAGTAAATCATGAGTTGTATTATATTTTCTGTTTATAAACATTTTAACTGTATCCTTAGCTTCCTCTAAAATAACCTCTAAAATAAAATCACTATACAACTGACTAACCATTAAAAGCTCACCGTGAGGTAAAGACAGCAAATGGGTAAGATGGCAGCTCTTGCCATGTAAATATTGACCATTAGCTGACTTATTCCTGTAAATGCTGTTTTAAGTGTATTATTATTTAATAACATGTAGTATTAACTCTAGAAACATATTACTTTCATCTGAGCTGTCACTTTCAAATTTAAAACAAAATCAATTATTTTGCATATAGTCCATAAAATTCCCAACTTAATTTTTTCCACCTTTACATACAAAAATCAAATTGTCAATGTATCTAAAATGATTCTTAATGTGTTTTTTTATAAAATCATAGACATACATATATTCACCCTCAAAAAAGGGGTTCACTACTAAATATCGATATACCACAATCTCAACACTATGAATACCAACACTCAGAATCTCGAGATTGTAGAATCTTGAAAACTGTGACTGGAGATTACCATAGTTGCTATATTTAAGTTGTAGGAGGTGTGGGGGTGCAGGGGGGGATTGGCCCCCTGCAAAACCGTTATGTTATTACTGATTTTATTTTTGTTTTAGTTTTTTTTTTTTCTTACTTTGAGATTCTGGAATATCGAGACACTGGGTGTCTGTATTCAGAGTGTCAGGATTGTTCAATATTTTGTAATGAACCCCAAAAAAGACCATAACAAAATTAGCATACATGGGGTAAAATAAGCTCCCATAGCAGTTCCATTATTTTACTGTCAAACAAAAATAAATCAGATCAATAATATGTGGTAAATGAGCCATCTCACAGATGAAAATTCAAAGCATCTTTCCCATGTGCATGCTTGATATTGGTATATAAATTACAAACATTCAATATGATCCACTATATGTCTTCATCCCAGATTATATTTTATATTTTTCCATGAAATCCCATGTATCCCTAATATACATGACTAACAGTTTTCTTTGTACTTGTTTTCCATTAATTGTAGTAATATGACTTCTCTTCAGGTTGTGGAATACATTTCATGTCTAGGATATATCCATACTGAGTTGGCACTGTATCAGAAGTCAGACTCATATATATTTCTCAAGAAAGTGACATTTATGTCACTCAAATTATGCTAGACCATCTTCACCATTATCAATCCATATACATAGTACTTGAAATAAATGTGCATGCAGGTAAAATCATTAAGCATATTCTATAACTGAGTATCTTTACATGTTTCCGAGATTTTTTTTTTAGAAAAGTTCAAATGGTTCTATTTAGATATTGTCTGTTTATGAAGATTTTTGCAATTCATTACTACACACATACAAATTGTATGTTCTTGTGAAACAGCTATTTAAATCAAAATTATTTCTTTATCTAATTGTTATGGTATGGGAATTAGAAAAAAACAACGAAAACAACCAAAAAAACCACAAACTTGTATAACAGGAAGTGTAGCCACAAGACCTTGCTCCAGCAGAAAAAAGTCTCTCCGTACACAGAGAAAAACCTGAACGCAAATTTTATTAGTAAGCGTTTTCGCCTTGCTAAAAAGCTTGGCTTCTTCAGAGATCCAATACAAAGCATAAAATGCAATCAATGAAGCTTAAATACTTGAAAGGAAATGATGTCACTGACTTTTTAAACTTTTAAAGCAAAACATGTTTAAAACCTTTTTTGTATATATAAAAAAGTATTAGTATGCAATTAAATGTATACACCATGCCAAACTATAAATACTAAAAGTAAGGACCTAGAAGTCTAATCACCTACCTATCAGAAATCACAAATAACAATATTAATATAAAATTGTAGATACTTATAAATGTATAAAATGTATAAATCATATACGTAGTGAACAGAATATTTTCACAAACATTAAAAAACTTCAATAAAGGGCTACAATATTAACATATAATTTTATAATGTCAAAATTCACGAATGGTAACTCCTTAATTTTAAGACAGGTGTGATATTACAATTATCATTTAACCCGGGGGCATGGAAGGCATCCGTTCTAAACTGCCATTCCAATTCCTTCAATTCTAATAATAAATTATAAAATTTATATGTTAATATTGTAGCCCTTTATTGAAGTTTTTTAATGTTTGTGAAAATATTCTGTTCACTACGTATATGATTTATACATTTTATACATTTATAAGTATCTACAATTTTATATTAATACTGTTATTTGTGATTTCTGATAGGTAGGTGATTAGACTTCTAGGTCCTTACTTTTAGTATTTATAGTTTGGCATGGTGTATACATTTAATTGCATACTAATACTTTTTTATATATACAAAAAAGGTTTTAAACATGTTTGCTTTAAAAGTTTAAAAAGTCAGTGACATCATTTCCTTTCAAGTATTTAAGCTTCATTGATTGCATTTTATGCTTTGTATTGGATCTCTGAAGAAGCCAAGCTTTTTAGCAAGGCGAAAACGCTTACTAATAAAATTTGCGTTCAGGTTTTTCTCTGTGTACGGAGAGACTTTTTTCTGCTGGAGCAAGGTCTTGTGGCAACACTTCCTGTTATACAAGTTTGTGGTTTTTTGGTTGTTTTCGTTGGTTTGCTGTTATGGCCACTGAAGGACCTGATAGCCCCAGCACACCGCACATTTTTACTTCAAATGGGCGAAATGAAGAAAACACGGAAACTATCTCTGCTAATGTTAATCGGATGGCATCCATGCTTGAGATACTGGCTGGTAAACTAGACAGTCTTAACACCAGATTGGATGCTCTAGAAAGGAAGGATGTCCCTACAGGTAGTTCCGTTCCGGAACCCAGGAGTTCACCTACATTACTGTCTATGCCTTTCACAAATGGAGTCACTAACGACAGGGGCGACTCCATACCAGCAGCGCAAGTGCCTCAAACTACAGCTAGAGGGGAAAACAACGGGTTTCCTTATTCCCGTGCAGGGATGAGTGGAATTACCTCTTCGGTTGCTGCTGCTGATGTGCAAAATGCTGTGAGAGTCAACGGCCGTCCTAACGATCCCAATTTTCAAACAAATGGAGCATTTTCGGCTGTGCGGACATTAAATCAAGTAAGTTCTTCATTTAATATAGCAAATTGGATGTCCGATACTGGGGCATTTTTGTTTACTGACCCAGGACCAAGTAATGTCAATCCTATGAATGGGGGGTCTACTATTACTTTATCAGACAAGTTAAAGTTATTTGACGGACACGTTTTAAAATTGAAGAAACTGCAATTGGAATCATCTTATTTTAAACAGTGCATACAAGAAGGCATTATTCCTAAGGGCCTTCGCAATTCTTTCGCACCTTCAGGTCTAATTAATACAGCTATATTTTTTAAAGACCTGAAAGAATTGTTCCAGACACAAGGTATACAATTGCTTAGTCTTATTATTAAGCATTATGAACAACAAGTTGAGCAGCTTTTACTAGATATTGAGGTGCTAGATAAGCAGTTAAAAGATGATTTAAATTTTCCTGCATTTAAAATCGATTATGAGCGGACTTTAACAAGTATTGAGGCAATGCTTGTTAAATTAAAACAAAATAAGGTCAAGAAGCTTGCTAGGGACAGACAGGCTTATCAATCTGATTTAGCCTACCCTAAACTTAATTGGTCAGAACGAGATAGTCGGGGAGCAGTTGGAATTGATTCTAGCAATGACTTGGAAGTTAATAATTCAGTGGATGTTACCTCTAATAATGAAGCATCTGACCAGGGGGAATACACTACTGTGACTGGACCGAGACGTAGTAATAGATTAAAGAACTACTACACAAATAATAAACGAGGTAACAATAATTGGCATAATAATAACAACAACAATTTTTTAGAACAACGGAATCCACGCCAAAGATCCAACAGGAGATAGAATTCCAACTAGCTAGTCCACCTACTGACATTTTGGAAGAATACTTACCACAGAGTAATCCAATGGAGGACATGGACGGGGGTCTCTCTTGTAGGCCTAGAGGCCCTGTTATTCTGACTAATTCAACAGGAGACTTTACAATTTACAATTTCACGGACTGTACATTTGAAAAAGAACTTATTGAATTATTAGCATATGGTTATACTTTTGTCCCTAGCAGGCTCGGAGATGTATCTGCGGAGCTGATTAATTTAAAATGTTTTATTAGGAAGTTGAATTTGAGGTTATTTTTTAATAATGAGTCTGATTATTCTAGTAATGTGTCTTGTTTAAAAATGTTAAGTGTGTTTAACCCACCTCTCCACCCTGCCTTACTAACTTTTGAACAAGTATGTGAAGTTGATTTGAGGCATTTATTTGCTAATAATTTTAAAAACAGACTTAAATTTGAACACAATATTACTAGAGCTCAAACGGACATGTTACGTAATCTGTGTAATAAATCCATAAGACTGCTTAAACCGGATAAAGGGGGAGGTCTTGTGGTATTTAATGACAGTACTTATAAAGAAAAGATGCTAGAAATTTTGGAAACGGAAGCTTACACTGAAGCATCCCTTAATGAAGTTAATAGTACCTACAATAGGATAAGAGGGTATTATCGTGACTTTTTCCTTGAAAACAAAATTAATCATGACACATACAATTACATTGATAGAACATTACCAAAAATACCGGTGATGTTCGGGATTCCAAAGATACATAAAAACTTGTTGAACCCCCCAATGAGAGCACTAATAGATGGGAGGACTTCAATCACTTATTTTTCAGCTAAAGTGATTGATGAAATGTTGTCTAAATATTTAGGGCACTTCCCATTTATTTGTAAGGACTGTGCTTCTTAGAGGAAATTAGTAATCAACCCTTCAACAGTGAGTTTAATTTTCTCACTGTTGATGTAGTTGATTTATATACCTCTATCCCCCATAATGAAGCACTTGAATGGTTATCTTTATTGTTATTGGAAGTAGGGGCACCTAATGGTGAAATAGACACAATCATTGGAATGTTGGACATAGTGTTGTCTTCTAATTATTTTATGTTTGACCAAAAATTCTTTTTACAAAAAAAAGGCGTTGCAATGGGTTCCCCATGCGGTGCAGTGGTAGCGAACTTGTTTATGAGTTATTGGGAAAAACATTTCCTTTTTAGTTCACAAGATCTGTCTAGGTGTATTAAATACTACACGAGATACCTGGACGATATTTTTATTTTATTTGAGGGAGATGAAACAGCAGCGGATAACTTTGTGTCAGAAATTAACCTGACTACTGAATTTTTGAAATTCACTTACACTTTTGCAGTAGTAGGTATTGATTATCTTGATGTGAAACTTGAGAAAGATTTACAAAATGGAGTGTATTGTTCAAGAATTTACAGGAAGCCAACGTACTGCAATTCTTTCTTGCATTTTTTTAGCCAACACCCTTATGGTCAAAAGAAGGCCATTGTCAAAGGCCAATTTGTTAGGGCAGCGAGAATGTGCAGTACGTTGGACTTCTTTTATGCTGAATGTAGTGTTCTGTCTGATATGTTTTTAAGACGTAATTACCCTTTGAAATTTGTTCAGGACATTTTGGAGGAGGTCACCATAAAAAGGGAGACTGGTTTTTACAGAGCTATTTTATCAATAGATTTGATTGAAGGGCATTTGACAAATACATCATTTCACGAAATAATGCCTGATAATGACCTTAATACACCTTTTGAAGGAACTAGACTTGACCCATACATTAGTTATATCACTACATTTAGTTTTGATTCAAGTGAGATAGTTTCTATTATTAAGAAAAATTGGATTTTTATTTTGGACAATCCTTTACTAGTTAAGATGTTTGGCACTACTCCCAAGTTTGTGTTTAAGAGGAACAAGAATCTAAAGGAACTATTGCAGACTAATAACCCACACCACAGTTTTAATAGAAAACCGGGGATGTACCTATGTGGGTTTTGCAATAGATGTAAAGTCATAAAGGTTGGTCAAACCTTCTTGGTGAGGGACAGGAAATTCACTATTAGAATGCACCTTAACTGTGAAAGTAAAGCAGTTGTTTATATTGCCCTTTGTAACTGCTGCCCGTCGTTCTATATTGGAAAGACGGACCGCAGATTACGGGATCGAATCTATGAGCATTTATATGCTATAAGAACAAATAATGAGACTAATGCTCTCGCTAAGCATATAATAGACTTTGTGGGTCATAGTTTTTCTTTCATGGCTATCGATCAAATTGTTCCATCCATTAGAGGAGGCCCCTTTCCATTATTATTAGAATTGAAGGAATTGGAATGGCAGTTTAGAACGGATGCCTTCCATGCCCCCGGGTTAAATGATAATTGTAATATCACACCTGTCTTAAAATTAAGGAGTTACCATTCGTGAATTTTGACATTATAAAATTTATATGTTAATATTGTAGCCCTTTATTGAAGTTTTTTAATGTTTGTGAAAATATTCTGTTCACTACGTATATGATTTATACATTTTATACATTTATAAGTATCTACAATTTTATATTAATACTGTTATTTGTGATTTCTGATAGGTAGGTGATTAGACTTCTAGGTCCTTACTTTTAGTATTTATAGTTTGGCATGGTGTATACACTTAATTGCACACTAACACTATTTTATATATACAAAAAGGTTTTAAACATGTTTTGCTTTAAAAGTTTAAAAAGTCAGTGACATCATTTCCTTTCAAGTATTTAAGCTTCATTGATTGCATTTTATGCTTTGTATTGGATCTCTGAAGAAGCCAAGCTTTTTAGCAAGGCGAAAACGCTTACTAATAAAATTTGCGTTCAGGTTTTTCTCTGTGTACGGAGAGACTTTTTTCTGCTGGAGCAAGGTCTTGTGGCTACACTTCCAATTAGAAAAAAACAGCAATACTTTTATTCAGATAAATGCTATTTCTGTCATTTTAAATGCTGTAGGAAAAATGATTGTTTACAAGTGCAAAATGACATCCACTCCTTTTAGACACTACTGATTCTATTACTTTAGTGTTATTAACTCATGTCAAATTTAAAGTGTTATCTTTTGAAACTTTCATGACATATAAAAGCAATACAGAAAAAATGGTGGTATCAAATCAGTGAATCAATGTTCATTGAAAAATTTAGATGGCAAAATTTACAAACTAGAGTTTAAAAGAAAATGTGGCCAGCATATTTTCATTTTAAAATAAACAAATGGTATCAACAGCAGCATTGTTAGAATATCAGGCATAAAACAAATATATTCCAATAACCAAAAAGCAAGAGATGCTAGTAAATGGTTCCTCTAGGAAAAAATCCAATCAATAATAATTTAAACGTATGTACATCACCAAACTCCCCAACATGTCTTGCTAGGACATTAGTTTCTGCCCCTCTCACAATGTCATACAAGTGCTCCCTCATACAATCTCTCAATCTCCGTGTTGTCATACCCACATAGAAGGAAGTACAAACTAAGCAGTAAGCTAAGTAAACAATGTTCATGCTATTACAGTTGGCTACCAGTTTAAATCTAAACATTTTCTTTTGTCCTGGATGTTGTTTGCTGTAGCATACACTAAATCCAGGCCTGCTGAATCTAGCTTTGTTTGTATAACTTGAGCACTAATCCAGGCCTTCTTAAAAGTTTTCAATTGTATTTATTACTGCTTGGTAATAACCTG